>NW_015387786.1:220722-224490 GCF_001527695.2 Protobothrops mucrosquamatus | reverse complement strand
ATTAATTCATCCTGCATGATAATCATTAAAGATCCTATACCAAATGAACCATTTGGTTCTGTACATATTAGTTGTACAGGAGCAGCTTCAGGATACATACCCCTTGCATAGCTGAATAATATTTCTGAATTCCTGGAAACAGGAGATTACTACTCAAATGTATGTGTTTCTGCCAATTTTTTCAATTAGCTTCATTATTGATTTGATGAAAAAAACAAATTAAACACACTGTGGTGGTATGTAAATTGGTTAGACAGTGAGCAAAAGGTTCAATCTTTGAGCTTTCTAACCAAATGATTTTATACATTTTTCCAACTATGTTTTTACAGACTTTAGGAAATAAAAATGGAAATTCAAGAGGCTTTTATAGTCTTAATTGAAGAATGTAACATTACCTTAAAAATGCAGAGTGATATGAGATTTTGTTGCTTAGATTAATTTATTCATTCATTTACTTATTATTTAGATTTATGTATCTATCCATTTCACAAAAAGTAACTCTGGGTGCCATACAACAATCGGATCAAACCACAAGTACATAAAAAGCAATCATTATACCATATAAAATCATCATTAAAAAATAAAAATATTATAAAAAAATTAAAATATACAAATTACAGAGAGAGTACAAGTATGAACTATAATGGAACCATCTCAGAATGTCTCTGGTTTCCTGGGACCCTCAGGCCTGGTGACAAAGCCAAGTCCTGAGGGACTTCCATTTTGATATCAAAAATGGAGCTAACCTGACTTCAGTGGGGAGAATGTTCCATAAGAGGGATGCCACAACAAAGAAGGCTCCCCTCATGGGACCCACCAAATATTAAGTCCCTGGTAGATGGCACCCACAATATGTCTTTTCTGCCAAATCTAATGGGGTGCGCTGAAATAATCATGGAGAGGCAGTCCCTCAGAAAACCATTCCCATGTCATGAAGGGCTTTAATGATTAGAATCAGCATCCAATTGGACCTGGAAACAAATGTAGCAGCCAATGAAGCTTACAGAGCAGAGATGTAATATGTGCTCTTGTAGGAGCACACATAACTGCCTGTGTCATGGTATTCTGAGAGTTGAAGCTTCCAGATATACTTCAAGGGTAACCCCATTTACAGTGCATTACAACAGTGCAATCTGGAAAGACTAGGGTAGGATTGACTATGAGCAGAACTTCCCAATTCAAGAAAGGGGTACAACTGGCACATAAGATGAAGCTGTGCAAAGGCCCTCCTAACCACAATTGTGACCTGTTCATCAAACAGGATTTATTAGCCTAGGACCATCCCTAGATTATGCAGTGGATTGGTCTGGGACAGTGCCACTCTATCAGAGATAGCATAGTTGGCACTAAATCCCAGAACCACTCAGTCTTGACCATGAATTCACTTTTCTGAAGAGCCCTGGTGCCACAGTAGTCAGAATGCAATATTGCAGGCTAACTCTGCCTTCACACCAGGACTTCGATCCTGACCAGCTCAAGTTTGACTCAGCCTTCCATCCTTCTGAGGTTGGTAAAACCCCAGATTGTTGGTGGCAATATGCTGACATTTGTAAACCTATGGAATGGTATATAAGTTTAAATGCTATTGCTATTGCTATTCCGATTAAAGAAAAGACAGGATACAAATATTTTTTTCAAGACAACTTGAATGGTTTCTTCTAACAAATGGATGAGTAAATTTATACAGATAATAAATATCCTTGCATCCATCAAAAAATCAAAAGAAAGGCCATTAGCAGCCCTTCTATTAAAATGAAACTGCACTAATGCAATTTGTAGCCACCAGGTCTGGAGGTGAGGAGGTGTGGCTGAACTTATACAATAGTTATGCTGATTTATATCTGTATGTTTTTACTGTTTATGAATGTGTTATTATTTCCTGATTTTTTTGAAAAAGAAATGGTCAGATATCCAGAGTCACGAATTTGAGATGGGCATCCATATAAAATTAATAAATAAACAGGAACACGTCCTGTGTTTCAAATGTTATGCATGTGGATGTTGTTTTTCATATTGTTTAAATGGCTAGAAAGCAGAAATAATCCTGCCTGTGGCTGACAAATAATTCTTCACACTATTCCATAATCCACTTCATTTATACAACTGCTTTGCCAGGAAAACAAGGAAAACATTCTCATGCCAAGAATGAATTACAAAACAAGGAAAATTTCCCCATGCCAAGAGTGAATTACATGCAGCAATTGCTGAGCAGTTCACATGATTGTAGCTACAAAGTCTAGATTCCATATCCCTGACATTTCGACTAGCTAAAGGACTCAATGGGATTTGGCTTCCTAAACAAGTGACCCTCCTACCATAGAAACCTTTTATCTAATTAACACTTAATTTATTTGGAAAATCAAATCAAAAGGCTGCTGCGACCAAAATTACCCTGACTGTGGTTGCTGCTGGGAAAAAAATTTGCAGTATTTTGCCAGCATGTAACCTACCACATTTATGTTTTGTTTTGTTTTTTTCTAATGGGGGATGAGTACAGTGAATGGCATGACTGCAGAAGAATCATATCAGTGGCTGGGAAAGTGTAAAAATAAAGGATTCAAACTTCAGATTGATTTATCAATTTGAACATATACTTTTCTGAAGGTCAAATATAGAAAACCTAGTTTCGGTTCACTAATAATCTGTGCTGGGGATGTGTGATGCCCTCTCAAGAAATGATCCTAAGCATGGATTATCTAAGAGAATCCATCACAAAGCACTGACTTTCTGGTTATATCATAGTTTCCCAATTGTTCACACTCTGGCTGACTGTTTCTGTATAGGCTCAGCTGCAATGCAATGTCTTCTGTATAGGGCTAGATGTACGGAGAACCTAATTCTCAATTCTACTGAAGCAAATCAATATTTGGGAAATATGATCAGGTAAACTTGAAAGGCAACATGTCAAGCAAATAAATACGTAGCCAGAATGTAAAACTGGTGCTTTGGTGTTTTCAAGGATGTTTGATTAGTTCCAGATTAAAATATACTAAATAAAAGTGATACTATATTGTAGCAGAACTACATTCACGGGATTGTTATACTTTGATAGAGCAAAAATGATTATAAACATGCTCATTTTAATTATTCACAAAACAATTCAATCTAAGACTAGGGAAAGAGTGCAAAAAAGTATTTATTGAAGTATGTAAATAAGTGTTGGTAATACCAAATCATAAAGTCAAAAGTTCTTAGTATTTTAATAAATGATTTAAAACAAAGCAGATAAGACAGGGAGTCCAGAAACAACATGTGACTGTTAGTAGCGCTGGTACAAAGGGGCACTAATATTAAAAAGAGCATTTAGGTTTTAGGTAAAAATTACATCCATGTGATTCCGTCTGGTGATACGCATTTCTCAGTGAGTTAATTGGTAGTTAAGAATAATTGAAAAATCCAGTGACATTTGCAGCCACCCATCTCCACATGGATGCATGTATTGTTTCTGAGTATTTCTGCAATGGCAATGAAGATGGTTGCTGGAAACTCTAGTTACAATTCGGAACAGAAAAGTATTTCAGGTTTCTGGTTATATAAGCACTCACTTTCTGCTGTTTGTTTTGACAAAAGGGATGTTCTTTAGCTTGTTTGTTAAGCTATAGGAAACACAATCTAATCAGAGTACATTTTATTTTAAAAAGTTGAAGTCCAGAAGATTTATACTTTGGCAATAAGATATATATTTTGAGTGAAGGAGATAGAGAACAGGAATCTGTACCTTTCTAAGTGTTGCTGAATTGCAACTTCCCAAAATCCCAACCACATAAT
>NW_015387786.1:193222-215722 GCF_001527695.2 Protobothrops mucrosquamatus | reverse complement strand
ACTTCTTTCACAAAAGTTTCTGAGGTTTACCAGCTAAAGGGAATGTATAAAAAAAAGATACAAATTGAATGGGCAAATTTGCTCATTCAAATTCATAATTCAATGCTAACTATCATATTTGCAAGATATTCTGTATACATTGATTTCTGTGTTTCAAGTCACAGCGATCAACGTGCAGCTATCAACATGCAAAGGATAATACCTACTATTATGTGCAGCTATCAACGTGCAAAGGATAATACCTACTATAACAAAAATATCATTTCTATTTCTCTTGAAATTAAAAAAGTACTACTTTTGAAGCTTAAGTTGTTTGAATGTTTTGTATAAATTATGTCAATGCAAGAGTTAGATATACAGGTAGTCCTTGACTTACAACAGTTCATTTAGTGACCATTCAAATTACAACAGGAGTGAAAAATGTAACTTATGACCATTTTTTACAGTTAAAACCTTTGTAGCATCCCCATGATCATGTGAACATAATTCATCTGTTTGGCAACCGGTTCATATTTATGACCGTTTTGTGTCACAAGGTCATGTGATCACCTTTTGAAACCTTCTGACAAGCAAAAACAATAGAGAAGCCAGATTCACATAACAACTTAACTAGGTTACTAACTTATCAACTGTAGTGATTCATTTAACAATCACAATTCAATCAATCAGAAAAGACCTGGAAGAGTTTTTGGAGGTCTTCTAGTCCATCCCCCTGCTCAAGCAAGAGACCCTACATCATTTCAGACAAGTGGCTGTCCTGTCTCTTCTTAAAAACCTCCAGTGATAAAGCTCAATTGAGGCCAATTGGTCATAATTGAGGATTACCTGTAATTTCCACTGGAGATGCACCTGGAGGCTACCTGGACTTTGTAACTTGCAGTCCCAACTTTCCCCCACCCTACCCCACTTAATTGCTGAAAGCCCTTTAATTTAATTTATATATCTTTCAATAATAATAATTGTAGCTGTATTGTGCCCTATCCATTCTGCATCATTGTCTGCAGGTATTCAAGGTATTCAAGATCACGCAAAGTGTTAATACCATTTTATAATGCTTTGGTAAGACCACAGTTGGAACATTGTATCCAGTTTTGGTCGCCACAATATATAAAAAAGATGTTGAGACTCTAGAAAGAGTGCAGAGAAGAGCAACAATAATGATTGGGGACTGGAGACTAAAACATATGAAGAACAGTTGCAGGAATTGGGTATGTTTAGTTTAATGAAAAAAAGAACTAAGGGTGACATGATAGCAGCATTCCAATATCTAAAGCGCTGCCACAAAGAAGAGGGGGTCAATCTATTTCCAAAGCTCCTAAAGGCAAGACAAGAAGCAGTGGATGGAAACTAATGGATACAATTTTTGTCAGTCTTTATTGTGTTGTTAGAAAAAAATAGGGTAACACAGTTTTATATGGGGATGGGCATGCAATTCTTGCACATCAGATTATAAAACTCTGCTGTAGCACTTGCATGAAATCAATATGTTTACATTTCCTAAGCAGAAAAGGTTGAATAGAAAAAAGCTATAATTTCTGCTGATCAGACTCATATAAAATACAAGAAATGGCAAGCTGGAATGAAATATCAATATTTTTTTTCTCAGCTGGTGAAAGAGTTTCAAAAGCAAAGGAAAATTTGTTGGATTACCACTACTAACAAATCATATGTTAATGTATTAATTAAAGAAATGCAAGTCATTAGATGAAGATAAAACTTAATAATTGTATCAGATACTATCACAAACTAGAAGTTAAACAATCACAGTAATCAAGGTACTTAGTTTTTTTCTTTAAATTTGCTTAGTATGTTTAACGTATTACCTATTTAAAATCCCACTTGCTTCTTGCTTGTTAGATTTGTTTTTTTATTTTCTTTTACTCTGAGGTGAGAATTGTTTCCTTATTAATTTATTTAGCAAACCTCAAGTTCTATATGAATAAATTACTCTTCTAAAAATAAATAAGGGATCCTTTTTATACTCTTTAAACCAAGATATTTAACTGATTTTGACTATGCTGCATAATTGCAAAACTATTTCTTTCAATATATGGCAAACGGTATTTTAATCAACTAACAGATTAATAGCAAGGCACTCAGACATTAACTTTGTCATTTCACCCAGTAACAATATTTGTCCAGATTTCTTAACTTTTCATTCTTAGCATACCAAAATTTAAATCAATGTACTTTTTATTAAAATTAGAAAAACAAATCTAAATTCTCTTTTACTGGCAAACTGATGCAGACAAAGAGTTGGGGGAGAGGGAGAGGCAATTGCTTTCCACTGAGAAGATGAAGCATTTGGCATGCAGGTTCTTTTGCTCAGTTCCCCTGAACCAATCCCTAAGTCAGAACATTATATAGTAGTAGTAGTAGTAGCCCCTTAATAAAAAGTGTTATGGATATGTGGAAGATCTCTAATTCAAGTAATTAATCCTATTCCAATCTAGGTTAAATATCTAGGGACTATACAGCATCCAGAAGAAAGTGGAAGGTCATTAAAATATTTAACTGGGCACAGCTTAGTGCTGGAAAATAGATGGTTTCATTCTGCTGACCTAGTCAAGTAAGTATATATTTCTGTATGTTCTAAATCCAATCTAAGCAAATATTTCTCCCTTCCTCTTTCTCCTGCTGCCTGCTTAGATTTATAACATCAACATGTGCCATTAAGCTAACCTCCTGTCCTCTATCCAGTTTTGCTACAGAGCTATATGATCACACAAAGCTATATGATTACATGTGACCTGCTTAATTTTACAGGTAACTACACAAAATAGTGGTTGCCTAAGATAAGAAGTACTGATTTTTTCACTTTCTATGTTGCATATTCAATGTTGATTATTTTTGGCATATAAGGTGTAATATTTAGATAATATTTTCCCTAAGTGAATTTTTCTAATAGATTTTATAATAGCCATATGAGATAGATTAACATTATGTATTAACAGCTGTAGTAATATTGAAAGAAGGCTAAAAGGTAGGACTTTACCTAACTTATCCATTGAATTGATTGACTTGAGATATCAACCAGGGCTTTACCTAATTATGTTCTTTACCATTATGATAACAGAAGCATACTAAGGGAAAACTGAATGGATAGGACACTTTCTTTTTCAAGAAGAAAGTTCTGGATACAAGCCTTGTTATTTCTAGTTAAAAACAATCAGGCAGTAGATGATAGAAAATACTTTTTCTGAAGACCCAAAGGAATTGCTGTCAGAAACTGTAGATAATAATGGGCTAAGTAGATAACAAATAATTTGATTTGATATAAAGCAGCTCCTTCAATCCTGCATTCTACAATTATATAGATGTGTTTCTGAATAGGTTTAGTGGAAAGAAACGTATAGAGAATTTAAATAGCAGAGAAAGGAGGGCAGCGAGTAAGAAGACAGTGCTTTTCTTCAAATCCTCTGTGTTCACTCAGTTGTTTTGCCTTCATACTACAGCACTGTCAGTACATATTGCATTAGGATGCTATCCAAATGTAGATATAAATGTGTATCAAACGCCTATTCCATTGAAAACAGTACAGAGAAAGCTATCAACCACAGCATTCATTCATTATTTAGCTAGAGTTTCTGATCCAGCAGTACTTCTGCTTTACTTCTAAGTTTTAGCTGATCTCCTTTGGCAGGAGAAGATGGCAAGCCTACCAAAAAATCAAGGAGAATGTATGCCTGTGGTTGGAAGAAATGTTTCTGAAAGAGAAAAAAAAAATACTAAAGGGAAGAAACTTGACTGCAAGATGTTGCTTTGCCTGTTCTTGCCACATAAATAGACCGAAGGAAGCTATTTGAGGCTTAAAAATTCAAGCTTACAAGAGTGTGCTAGCAGAATGAAGGCAATGCCTCAATAACCATTATACCTGACTCTTGATTCTTTGGAGACTCAAGACTTTCTTTTTCTTTTCTTTTTCTTCTCCTCTCTCCTCTCCCCTCTCCTCTCCTCTTTTGGCTAACCCTGAAGGATTTCCATTCCTCCCTTCCTAATTTGGAAGGTTGACTAACTCCATAAAGACTCTGAGCAGTATACAAGATGAAAAAAAAAGAAAAGAAACAATATGTATGTCCAGAACAGAAAACATTCCAAATGTAAAAAATTATATAAGAAGCTTGCCACCCCTCTAACATAAGGCCTGGGATAACAGGTTTTCATTTAAAAAAAAAATAGGATGGAGACATACAAATCTCTGGGAGGTTGATGTTCCAGATCAACACAAAACAAACAAAATACATTTCCTGGATTCCACCAGATAACCCTATTTGATCATGCCACTTTGACCAATTCTACAGGATGGGCAGAAACTATCAGAAAGATAACAGAAAACCAGTTTCTTTCCCACAAATGGCTGTCAGAAACCTACTACAACCAGTGCAGCAGTGCTATATTAATTTCTGCTCATCCTCATTGTGAACCAGTTGTAAGTGGTCTTTAAGAATAGCCACATGTACAGAAGATTGTAGAAGCCTACATGTGAGATAAATAGGTATAATCCTATGATTAAAGCCTTAGAGACAAAAACATATGAAAAACAGTTGCAGGAACTGGGTATGGCTAGTCTAGAGAAAAGAAGGACTAGGGGTGACATGCTAGCAGTATTCCAGTATTTGAGGGGCTACCACAAAGAAGAGAGGGTCAATGTATTTTCCAAAGCCTCAGAAGGCAAGACAAGGTACAATGGAGGTAAACTATTCAAGGAGAGAAGCAACATGGAATTAAGGAGAAACTAACACTGAGAACTATTAGCCAGTGGAACCGCTTGCCTTCAGAAGTCGTGGGTGCTTCATCACTGGAGTTTTTTAAAAAGGGAGTATAGGGTCTTCTGCTTGAGCCGGGATTGGACTATAAAACCTTCAAGGTCCCTTCCAGCTCTATTCTGATTGATTGATTGAAGTCTGAAAGGTTCCCAGATGCAGGAATGGATATAATTAGTACCCCAAACTGATCTCTTCAAAGGCAAAAGAGCTATGAATCCAGAACCCAATCCCATCCTGAACTGCATCTTGGTTCCAATGGGGAAAAGGTGCATTTTTATATAAAACTCATTGTTTTAACATCAAACACAGTAAGTTGAAAATCTGAAAGTGTATTCATTCTGGCTTATGCTAATGCAAAAACAGGGGAAGTTATGTTTATAGTTGTATATTCTTATTTAGACCATGGAATGATCAATATTAAAACATCTGGCATAAAGACTGAGATTGAGATTCTGTAATTTGACCCCATCCTTATATTCCATAAATGTCTTTATAAGATTTTTATTTTATCAGAAATAAAATTTGGCTTATTCTCAAATTGAAGTTCATCACTTGATCAGAAGATCAAGTTGATGAATTGCATATTAATTTGAATAGGCAATGGGACAGAACACACAATACTTTATTATCACTTGAAAACTGATGTCTTCCAGGAGCTGCTAGTGATCAGGTATACAATAATCAACTTTACATCATCTAGATGAACGAGCCACCTTTTGTCATTTAACTTTTATCCCACCAAAGCCAAGCTCTATTACAGTAAGAACTACCCAACCAAAACATTAAATATTTAATAGTATCATAAAACAAAATCTATCATCTATATAATCACATTTTAAAGAAAAAACAAAAACTAGCATAGGTACATCTGCTTTATTTACAATTAATATTGTTTGATATGGCTGAATGTCTGCTATCAGGATAAAATACAGTTGTACAAATTTAACATGTAGGGTTTTTTTCACTGTTGGCCATAAGAACTAAGGAACGAATCTCTACAATATAACTAATTTTAGAAAGCAACTTTTATTCTATTTGGATAGATATGTTTTAAAGTTAGCCTATGTTTTTTCTTTTCTTTAAGGAAACCTGTGTCTGTTCTACGCTTCAGGACTCCAGCTGCCATGCAATTTATATCTCTCTTTCTTCTCTTCTTTGTTTTTCAGCCATTTTCCCTGAATGTCAAAGTCAATTTAGTGCATTTCACTTTGCTGAATAAATCAGAGACGAAATCCTTGCTAAAAGTGAAAATTTGATTTGCTAAAAGGAGCTTAGGGCAACTATTAATCAATATATCCAGAGTGTCAAAGCTCAGGCCATGATAGGCATGCATTCATTTGGAGATTGGTTGAATCAGATAAAGGGGGATACTGAGGGAGGGAGCAGTATAATCACCACTCTCTCTCCGTCTCTCTCTCTCCCCCCCCCCTCTGTGTGTGTGTGTGTGTGTGTGAGAGAGAGTGAGAGAGAGAGAGAGAGAGAGAGAGAGAGAGAGAGAGAGAGAGAGAGAAATAACAGATGTCAATGTACAGAGTAAAATAAATAGAAAAAGAGAATATGAAAAGAGAAGAAATGATAAAAAGCAAACAAAAATATTTTTTTTACAAATAATCCACAATCATCATTTTGGTTGTCCAAAAATATTGAAGCATTTGAGTACTATAATTTGAAAACATTCAATCTTTCTGTGACAATCCTTTTGTAAAAACATCCGCAATAGCAAATCATTAAAAGTGATTATGTGTTTTCATTGACAAAAACAATTTGGTTAGCAGAATTAAGAGGAAGGAATCTTTAGCTATCCACCCCTACCTAAGCACCTACAATGTCCAGTGATCACTTATTTGCAAAATCTCTTCCTGAGAATCATCTATACCCAGGTCCATTGTACTGGTGGGCCATTCACATACTCTTATATTTCACCATACTTTTCAAATCTGGTTTAAAGTTAATAAATAAAGTTAGGCCTGATTTTAACATGAAATCTGGCTCTTATAAATCTTAAACAAACTGAAATTTCCAAAGAATGATATTTATGGACTAAGCAAAGTAGACATTTCAATGTATGATAGATTCAGTGGGCATTGTTTAAAGCTACCCCCCCCCACTTAAAAGCTGTAATACAACAGTAAACCCTAAATTCAAAGTGTATAAATATGAATGTTTCCATATTTTAAAATACAGATATATTTAATGATTATTGCTTTATAAATTGCTGTATTTTCTCCTTTGCACTAATTCAGGAATGTAGCACTGTTAAATATTGTCTGTTTATTTAACTTAAAGCATTCTTTAAAGACTGGTTGAATTTAGAAAGTCTAAATAAACATTGATTTGTGCTAAAAAAAAAAAATTCCAGTACAGGAAACTTAAGTCAACCTTGCTTGAACATATCTAGATGCTTTTTTTTTAGATCCAACAAATAAAGAACTGAATCAAGTTTGTGTCTGATAGAGATACATCTGGAGAATTATTTATGTCTTCAATACTGCATTACTAAATCTGTCCAGGAAGGCCTTATATTGTTCCTAAAATAACATACTTGGTTCTGAACGCATGAGGGAAAGAATAACCTTCATTTAACATGTTTATATTAATTAAAACTAATTTTAAGGACTTATAAAGTCTTTGGTCTAGGCTGATAAGCTTTGTGTCTGCAGAATGACAGGGAACATTTTGTCTCTTAAACTTCCTGTTATGCACATTTAAAGAGCTTAATATTTCCTGCCTCCATTTAGTGAAAGGAGAGCAATGCACATTTTTGCAGAATGCCAATGAGACAGTTGCATTACAGAAACATTGCCTAAGTGACTTTGAAAATGTGGTCAGACATCAGCAGAATCTCATCTAATGAATTTAAAAAAAAAGAAAGAAAGAAAACCTTTCATCTTTATAGATGTCCAAAAGCAACTGACTCCTGTAAACACAATGCACGATAAAATCACCCAATGCTTTCTGTATTCAAGGTAGATTCTATAAAACTATCACAAGTTTTTATTTAGGTCAGCTAATATAGGACTTATCTCACTAGAAAGAAAGGGGTCTTAGTGCTTTCATAAATACCTGTTGTATTTTACTAACTGAGTTACAGTACATAAAAATATTTTAATCTGACATAAAGGGCAACAATAGATCTGACTGCTGGGCTGATAATCTTCTTATCACCCTCTGCGAACCTAGCTCTAATATTTGACAGTGTGAGTTTCCATTACTTTACATTCTGTAAAGGCCAACAATGGAGAAAGAATGAAGTGGAGTTTGGAAGAACCTCCATATCTACATAAAAGAGATTAGAGGCGACAGCGTTCCATTTTACAGCTCAATCATATTGTGTTAGCATGCGCTTATCCGAGCGCGGATGAAATTGAAAGAGAAATAAAAAAAGAGTCAGGCAGATAGGAACCAGAATAGCGAGGCAAGAGCAATTTCCAAAGATATAAAGGGATGCTAATGGTAGGGCCCTGTCATTCTTAAAAAGGGCTATTAGGGCACCCTCATCTGTTCTTCTGCCTTTACTCTCCTCTCAAGTCAAGAATTTCTTAGTGCTATCATGATCATTTTCTTCTGCAAATAAGACACGGTCATGTTTCACAGCAACCACTCTTTTCATTTCTTTGATTTATTAATGCAACTAAGCTAATTCGGTGGCTGATAAAGCCTATCAATTCATATATAAATGTTACATTTTTCTGCAGAAGAACAGAAAGGCTTATTGTACATGCAAGTTACAGAAGCACGAAACTATTAATGGAATTTATGGCACAGGCACATATTTAATAAGATCAAATAAACTAGAAACAATCATTCAAAATTTTCAGTTGCAAACTTGAAAAGTAGATCAATTTTTTATGGGATACAGATATTTCTTCTAAGTTCAAATTTTTAAAGTCAAAATCCTTTAGATACAAATGACACGCTATTAAATACCTTTAGCTCCAATCTTATATCTTCCTATCTATGAATGTTCTATTAAACTTTATGTATAGAATGGAATAGATTAATTTTTATCATAAAAATTAACAATGTTATCTCAATAGCATATGTATACTAGTGTATGCAGTGTGCATTTGTAGCATACACATATTAGGTACACATAAGAATATATGTGTATACTATGTTGTAAATACCCTTACTTAAAAAGCAATGTGCAAATTTCTAAATAAATGATGAGTGTTTTGTAAAGTATCTGACTGTGAAACATTTTGAAAATTATCTTTCATACAGAAGGCATCCATATATATATAATACACACACATATACACACACAAATATAGTTGAATTATTCTGTTCTTTTGTTATTAAAAAAAATCCAGCAGCTTTTCATTATTTTTTAATTTCCATCAAATGGGCATAATAAATCAGCCAATGGATTACTGTGAACTGTCTCCTGTTTAAATATTCCTCAATAGCTCAAAACTATTTCTGATTCCCAATCTGTAATTGAGAATGTCTAAACCAGCCAACAGATCACTGCTAACTAGCTATGCTGTGGTTCTCTGCTGTCTTTCAGTTACTTTCTTCTATCCTATAAACAAATCTCAGCCCTGTATTGTATTCCTAATATAAATCAAATTGATAAATATATTTTGCAATCCCCAAAATGCATTATTGACTGGCCTCTAGGGAGAATGCCTACTTATCGGTAAGACTGACATAGGCATTGTCTAGAGTTGAAACTCAAACTCACCTATTTAACTAGCTTTGACTTAATCTGGGGTGCTTTATTAGCAACCAGTGTAAGACAAAGTAGCTAGTATAATACAGAGTGATGTTTAAATTAGTTTACAATTTGCTTGGGCTCATCTAGACCTACTCTGAACAAAGCCATTCAGAAATGTCAGCTGTGTTCCTAACCACTGTAACAAATTGTTGCCTGAACGCTGCACACCTAATGACTTCAAATTAGCTTCACTGCGATATTGCCTGACAGTTCGTTACGTCTGTTAGTAACATAGCTGGTGTATCATGACCAATAAATTGGTTTCAGTGTGGGCTGGGAAAGGGGCTTCCATCAATTTGATTAAAGAAATTACTGTAGCATTCAAAGCATAAAGACAAACTAGTTTAAGGAGACAGAAATAAGTTAACTGTACCAGAAAAACATTGCTCATGATTCAAAAGCTCGTTTATAAGCCATTGGTGAAGCAAACTCTGAACAACTAAATTTCTACAGTGAAGAAAACATGGAGCAGCTCAGAGCTGTCTCCATCCCATCCAATTATGTTTTAGATGTATATTAATAATTGTTTAGCCTTTGGTTTCAGAAAATAATTAAAATAATTGAGAATTCTATTTTATATTGTTTTCATTTCAGTGGCAAGGGGCCGTTATCTAGATCAGCATTTAGGTGCCCCTAAAGAGAAAACAAACAAATAAATGAAAAAAGCATCAGAAGCGAAGCTACATGCAAAACTCTCAGTTATGTACTGAAATTCTAAGGATAAATGCAATTATCTTAAATGAGTGAGAACTATTTACATATACACACCAGTTTCTATTAAAGAATCACAGAATAGAGCATGCATTTTTCCCAGAAGAAATTTGTCATCCATGAGATACCCTTGATCAGAGAGGATGAGATGGACATCCTATACTAAGCCTCTAGTCACAGTAGGCCATGCAACATGGAAAGCCATATAACTAGGTCATGTTGATAACAAAAGCATGTCATGCTATGACATGACAATGTAGATAATGTTCTCTACATGTTTTGCCCCCAGAAATCAAATCAAAATTATCAAGTAGATTAATTTTAAATTGTATCCAGTTTGTAAGAAACTTTTTATTCCAGACAAGAGGTGTGTTTTTGAATAGGAAGGAGGAAGGATTTGTCTTTTGTTTTGCTTTTGCAAATATTTATAACACTTAGAAGTTCTTCCCCCCCCCTCCCCCAATTTACAGCTATGCTATCCCAAATAGTGTTTTTATTCTATGGAGTAGATTGGAATTAAATGGGGAATGTATTTGGAAAATAAAATAAAAAGACATCAATAGATGTAGTAATAAAAAATAAAAACTATTTTGTACTAGTTGTACTAGAGTCACTTCATATCCTCAATAAACAACAAAAACGATAGTAATAAAATCCCAATAAAATTAAATAACATAATCCTTAACAAACGTATTTTATTCTATTTAAATTCATCTCATTCTTTCTGAAACAGAATGCTTGACAAATAGACCAAAGAAATATCACAACTTCCAATTAAAATATAGAATTCTGGTCCACAAATAAATAGCTAATAAAAAGATCTGAACAATCAGGGATTGAAAAGATATAACAAAGTATTGCAAAAATTATAGAAGCAGCAATACAGGAATTTTGATTACACCTTTGCACAAGGTCAAAATCTTTGTAAGTAAAGATACAGTTAAAACCTATCAGTAAAACAGACCATGCCCAATAAATTAAACCTGACATTAACAGTCAGTCCTGCTTATCTCCCAAAGGCCTACCTGATTTTTAAATTAAATTAATTTTATTTTATTGCCTGCTTGCAGAAGGATAACAGAGTGGGAACTCAACTATGCTGCCTTGGCAGTTAGCTGCAAAATCTGATAGCAACCATCATTCCTTTTCCATGTAACTCTAGGGGTGGTAGAATAAGAAAAAGGTCTCTTCTATAGACCTGAAAAGCTCAAGCAACCTTATCATGGATACCACAACTTTTGTATAGGAGTGCTTCTGAATTATAGGTGAATTGTGAACCCTCCATGGACCAAGGGAACTCCATGCTCATGGCAACAAACTCAGTAAAAATACTCTCTTTGGTTGTCTCCAAGCACACTTCAAAATCAAACTCGCCAACAGTGCCCTCTGCTGCTTTGCCTCGGGCTGCAAGAAACTTTGAACCATCTCTGAGTGGGAAGATGATTGCTCTGAAAGTGGGCTAGATATCACATAAAGTTTGAAAAAAGTCAAAACTGCTTCACTATAGAGTTTATTATAAAATTAAGCTTGTTATTTTCTTCTTTAAAAAAAACAGTCTGAAGAGATGGAAGCGGAACGCTATAGCTATTTTAGGGCACTGAGTGAAATGCACAAATTCAGCCTTTCATCTAGCTGAGGCATGAATAGGTATTTCATTTTTCGTCTTCTCACCTCCTGAATTTAAGATCTTTGAAAAGAAAAAAAAATGACAGCTCTGCAAACTGTCCGGTCTATTAATTCACTAAGCAGTTAAGGGAATGGAGAACTATTATATCCATGCAGGCATCTCAATACTCTAGGGGGGAAAGGATGTCCCAAATCAGATCTGAAGTATCAGTGTGTTTCTGTGTGGAGGGAGTCTGTTTCCATTAGACCCCATCCACGATTCCAGTGGAGGCAGCTAATGGAAAAAGGCAATTCTTTCTTGCATATGCACATTGTGCATATCTTTAACATGTTTTTGAATGTTCAAGTGGCCAAAAAAACCCCATTGTGGGAGTTAAACAGATCCCTTCTTATTTTGTTCAAAATTAAATAAGGATATTTTCAATTCCTTCCTTCTTTATACCCCAACAGAAGTATCAACAATATGTTGTACCAATGTGTGAGCAGGACAGTTGTAACTTGTTCTACTCTCTTGCAAGTGGTGGAAATAACATAGTGGGATAAGCTGGAGAAAACCATGTTCACTTTAATACTTCAACATTCAAGTGCTCTTTTATTAGATGTTCCTTAAAAACATACCATCAGTTGGCCAGATACCCCTAGATTCCCAACAAAATAATGCATAGATTTTACAGGGAGGATATAACAGAACAAAGAAACTCACATACAGAAAAAAGTCAAATGGGCTTTCTTATTGTATGTATTGAGAGCTATCCAGGCATAGGAATTTATCTTTGGAGGTAGAGATCAGTGGGAAAACGTAGATAACAGGCTAGACCAAGTGTATACTGGGACACAAGGGCTAGAGATATGGAACATGTTAGCCTATCTTTGAAGACATATTTACAGTTGTTGTAATAATTATTAAAATATTATGCAAGCCATGTTCCAGCCACACTGAAATAGCAAAAGCATACACTGAAAAATAATGCCATAAAAATGATGAAAATAGCATTTGAGTAAGATACACAGCATGTACCTGGAATATGCTTAGCCCATCCAATAATGACCACCAGCTCTCTGTCTGCCAAATCACAAAGTGTGGTGAGAGCCTTGATGTCACTGTCAGGCACAGTGGGATCAGGCATGGCATAGATCTTCTCTGGTTCAGCCACCAGCAAATGGGAGACAATCTTGTTATCTGTAAAAAACATATCAAAGATAGGTTATTTTACTTCTGTAACAACCACAACTGCTGCTATAACAAAGTGGGAATTTACACCCTCCCTTACATAAAAAGATCTGGGTACTTTGGTGGATCACAAGTTGAATAAGAGCCAACAACATAATGAAGCTGCAGCAAAAGTAAATCCAGTCTAAAGAGTGGGATTATGAAGATGGAAATTGTTGCAATTCTACGGATGAAACAAATAAATTGGGCTTATGCAATATGTAGTCCCTCCATCCTCCTACTCAAATGTATCCATCACTGCCCATCGGTAAGAGAGAAAGGTTGCTAGTCAACTTAAAGCCACAACTGTAAAAAATTTATGATGATTGGATTAAAAAAGAAATCAGAGTTTTTAACTGGAAGCTAATCCAAGAATATTCTAAGAACATTTTGATCTAGGAAATGCTGCCACCAAATTAATAATATTCAAGAGAATGTAGTCTATTTGGAACCTTTGAAATTATAGGCTTTTCCACATGGGAAAATAGTGATAAGGATAAATTAGATACAAATGAAAAAGTTAAACTCTTTAATTTCTAATAACTGCGTCCAATTAGCATTTTCCATCACTAAAACTAGGTTTTATCCAATGTGAAGAATTCTATTTGCAATATTTTACAGCCCCTATTCTTTTGCTCAGCTCCATTTTTAATGAACATCTTTTGCTTTGAAAAGACCAGAAGACCAGAAAAGACCAGAAAAAAACCATGTAGTTGTAGAACTACATGATTCGTGGTAATTATAATACTATGAACAGAGGACATTATTCTCATGTAACAGGAGCTAAAATTAAGGATATACCAAATGGACACCATTACAAAGTGAAAACAAATTGAATTTAATAAGTACAGATCTAAATTTACTAATTATACCAGTATTAATCTCATTGTATTTTTTGCAAATCCATTTTAGTCAAGAGCAGGTATTTCAAGGTCTTGGATAGTCATCATGACACATATGTATCCAACATTTTATGCTTTTTGGAGTGAGATTCAGGTATCATTTAATCCATCTACAGATTTGGGTCAGAACATTATGGAGTCTTATGCAACAGAAATGCTCTATCCTAAGGAAGGGAGAAAACATTTACTTCAGTTCACCAATGCTTTCTTCTTACAGTTGAAAAGTTCACAGACACTCTTTATCAAATATCCTGGTTATTATGACTTGTTTTATCTTAAATTGTTATTATCAGATCAGTATGATTTTACTCCTTTTACTATGACTAAGTACCATACTATAGTTTGTACAGTGTGGTATAGTGTCTCTTCTAATCCTTCTTTGTCCTAATTAATTGTGATTTTCTTGTTTTATTTGCTGGTCTATGACTGAATAAAAAATGATTGATTGATTGGCTGAACATTACAAACACTCCAGGGACATCATTATAAAACTAGCTAAAATAGGAAAAAGAATGTTAATGGACAATATAAGATCCAAAATTGGTTTGAATATGAGTATGCAAAACTCCATCTCTTTCTATATCAAAAGATGAAACCTTTTCAAATTGTACCCACCTCTTGGTGATTTCATAGATACATCCATGTAGGGTTTTTTTTGACAATAACACAGAACTAGTGTAGAATTTTAGGGTAGAATTCTAAAATTTCTTGGTTCTCTCTTATCCAAGTAGTAACGAGGTCCAATTTTGCTTAACTTTTCATGAGGGCCTGTTGAAATCATTGATCTAAGATATCTGCTCTAATATCTAGAATTAGGAAGGTAGCACTTTAAGGCTGGATCTTCGCACCTGCAATAACTAAAGGGTACTGATAAAAGTTTTTATTTGCCTGGGTAGTTTAATATATACTAGAAGTAGATTTAGAATTATTACAGAGTTCTTTGATTTAGTGAGGTTCGCTGCAGTGCACAGCAGGCAGTATTTAGGCTCCTTTCTGGAAGCAAAATGTCTTTGGCAAGTACTGGATTTTTTTTAAAAAAAAAGCATAAAACAAATGAGAATAAAACACACGAACATTGTTGGAGTTATTTTTAGGAAGATTGTGTATTGTGTATATTTAGTTATTTTTTACATTGGCTAACAAATGCATGTGTGCCATGGATTCCAGGTGGCTTTCAATTATAACACAAAAACATATATAAAACTGGAATAAAATATTCTGACATATGCTAGGTAACTGGTAACCTCTAACATAGCAGTCTGCTTTGTATTGGCCAGTCCCAATGATTAGTCAAGCCACCATTTTGGTCATCCTATGGGATGATCAGTGTTGGGAAACAAAACAAGGAGAATGTGGTCTATGTCTCAACAGCTTTCAGTACCAACAACCATAGTATTCATTTGGATAGGTTGTCTAAGTTTAGATGTGGGAAAACTGTAGTCTGTTGGTTCCACTCCTACTTGGATAGCTTTTTGGCTTCAGTGTGCTTTGGATGATTTCATTATTTTTTTTAGTTTATTTAGTTGGATTTCTTTTGGTTTTGTTTTTTGTATTTTGTTTGTCTGGTTTCTTGCATTGTTATTTTCTTTTAATATATAGTAAATTAAAGCCAGTTCCAGAAGATGATGCCAAGGGATTACTGTTTGTGAAATTCCTCAGTGGTTCAATTCCTGCTTCATTCTATTCTACTTTTGTACTTGATTTTTTCACCACATTCTCTATCCCCATTAGTTCCCCTGGCCATTCAAACCAGTATTTAAACTCTCTAATGATGTTACTAGATAGATAGACTACTTGGTCTATTTACTACTAAGACCAGAAGCCATCTCCTACAACTAGGCATTCTTACCACCAGGCCATCTTTCACCCCTCCCTCACCTCAGGTCTCTCACTCCTGAGAATAGGGATGACCTCTTCCCAATTTTGTCTCCTAGAACCACTTTCCCAAGTTTCCTTATTCTAGGAGGTACAATGTTTCTCTCTTCTTGGCTCTCTCCCAGGCAGAGGAGTATTTCACCCAATTCCATGTTTGTTTTCACTTGCCTCTCTAACTTCTGCCATCCTGAACTGGAGCTCCTTCCATCCATGTAATTCCAGAAGTAGTCACCTCTTTCCTGGTGACTCAATGCAGAAGACAAGTCTCATACTCTGCATAGGTCCCATACCTCAATATCTAAGAGAAACAGCCACAGTTTCTCCCAATAATTCATTTCTTTACTTTTATAATAGGTACTTCCTAAGCTCTTCTTTTTCATTACCACCATTTCCTTTATATCTTCCTATGTCAGGACAACCTACCAATTCTATCTTCTTTCATTTATTTTTCCTTCTCCTAATCATGTTCTCTGAAAAGTTCCAGATGTGGTTTCCCATTCTCTCCTCTTGAACATCTTCAATTCTGCACTCTACACTGCCACTTCCTCATCATTCTTTCTTTTCCATGGTTTTTTACCCCCTTTTTTTTACCTTCAACTGAAGCTCCACTTCAATTCACCCATCAGATTGCCTGCCAGATTTCCAGTTTTAACAATTGCCACATACCCATCCCCAGTTACTGTTTTCTCTGCATAACCTGGCTCCAATCTCTTTTGTCTCATAATATTTCATGGTTGTTGGGCCCATTCAACCAGTCCACCCCATTCATTCAGCACTTCCCATATTTGATCAGGAAAAGGTAATGGAAGTTGTTATAATTATAATATTTCAGAAACTCATGGCTAATAATGTGATCAGCTAACTTCAAAATTCTTTGAAACAAGGATGTTTCAGCAGGTGTTTGCAAACCCACAATATTTTAACACTTGATTGGACCATGTGACCTGCACTAATGGGAAGGAGAATTCTATACTTCAATTATAGTGATTTGCATGGGAAATAACCAGAGATGATTTTGCTTTCATCTGTGCCGAAATGATGTACTCAATAAAGTTTTGCATTAAGAGATTGGATCGTCTGCTTGCTTAGTTGGGTTCATTAGTCAGAACCTTGACAGTATGTCTAGCTTAATGAAAAGAATGACTAGGGGTGATTTGATAGCAATGTTCCAATATTTAAGGGGCTGACACAAAGAAGAGGGGGGTCACTCTATTCTCCAAAGCATCTAAAGGCAGGACAAGAAGCAATGGATGGAAACTAATCAAGGAGAGAAGCAACCTAGAACTAAGGAGAAATTTACTGACAGTTAGATCAATTAATAGTGGAACAACTTGTTTCCAGAGGCTGTGAGTACTTCAACACTGGAAGTTTTTAAGAAGAGATTGGACAGTCATCTGGGTTTTCTGTTTAGCAGGGGGTTGGACTAGAAGATTACCAAGGTCCCTTCCAACTTTTTTATTCTGTTATTCATATCTTGTAATATTTGATTTTAAAAGGAACACTGCAGTTTCTGGAAAATGTTCTCATGGTAATATTTTATAAAGATAAATGTTATACTTTTCAGCTTAAAGAGGGAAAGGGGAGAGTGTATAACTTTATGAATAGATAATACATTTAAGATCCTCAGGAAAAAACATCAAATAAAACCCTTCTAAAAGTCATTGAAATACATAAATTCATGTATGCACAATACTGGTTGAGCGAACATGCACATGAGCTCTAATCTCCTGCTTGATCAAGTTGAGAAAACCTGGAGGAAAATAAACTATAATTTCTCGCACACTTTGAATTCTACTCTTTGAAATTTGAAAGTTTATAACAAATATATTTAAATATGTAACCACTATAATAAATTCCATGTATTGAAAACATTCACAACTTGGTGAAAACAAGATGCCATTGCTGGTTATGTTCAGCATTTCACGCTAACTATGACCATCTTTCCATTTTTATCAATTAGAAAGAATCAATTTAAGCAAAGGTGGCTCACTTCTCCAACCATTTAACTGATTTAACCAAGCAGTAAAGCTTAACTATGTATAGAAATTGCAGCTCAGTTTTTTCTCCAAAAAAGTAACAAAGCTCATTCGAAAAAGGTTTTTTTAAATGCTCCGTTGTGTAATTTATTCTGGAGTTCTGATCTATTTGTCTCCAGCTTTTTACAAATGTGAATGTCAGAAAGGTGAGGTATGTCAGTCCTTCATAAAACAAACGCAAAAGCCAATTGCAAGGCATTGCATCAAGCATGCTTTATTATTATTAATAAGGGCTTCTTTGAAATGACAAGAGGAACACTAAGCCTGTAATGCATCACTTGTGAATACTGTTGATGTGGGGGAGGTAATGGGAAAAGGGCTGTGTTAAAACTGAGGATATATTCTACCTAAGGCAGATCCTATACTCACATTTACAGAACAGACAATTAAAAACTGGTTTTAATTATATTATTTAAAAAGCCTAGGAGCTACATTTTCTTATGTCTCAAACTTGCAGGAACTCTGGCAACAAAATAAATATTCCACGCCACCCCACTATGTTCTAATGTTCAAAACTGATTAATGGTGAATATTTATATCTACAGATGATGAGCATTTCAGCAGTTTTTGAAAACCAATAAAGAGTTTTCCATCATAGTGTTAAATTTTGATTGGGAAAAAATGGTGGTGAGATGGACAGCAAACAAATTTAATAAACAGACAATACATAAAAACATACATACCAATGGAGATATTGTTATTACCATAACTGATTGGCCTATTATCCAATATTGCTTTTTAATAGTTTGCCCTACCTTCTGTTGGCATGGTGGCTCAGTGGTTAAGATGCTGGGCTTGTCAGCTGGAAAGCTGGCAGCCCAGGTTCAAGACCTGAGCGCCCTGTAAAAAGGGTGAGCTCTTATCCTCACCCCACCTCCTGCCCACCTAATAGTTTGAAAGGATGCAAATGTGGATAGATAAATAGGTATCTCTTTGGCGGGAAGATAACAGTACTCCACAATAACCAAATGACTGTGCAGAAATACCTCTGGACAGCACTGGCTCAATGGCCTTGAAACAGAGATGAGTACCTGTAGTCGGCAATGACTAGCAGGGTAAAATCCCAGGGACTCCTTTACCCTTATCTACCTACCTTCTATAACAAAATTAGCAAAAAAAAATAAAAAATCTGCCAGAATCCCAAAAAATCTCTCTACTTATTTCTTAAAAGCCATTTTACTGTTTCCTTGTTATATTTGCAAGAAATTGATTCCCCAAAAGTTGTGTTTCTATTCCATTACAAAGAGGGAGGGGGGAGAGAATCAGGAATCCTTTACAATGTTATGTGAAAAGCTGTAAACTGGCTTATCTGTGTAGCACATTAAAATGTTCTAGTTATTTTCTTACATATACACAGTGCTTCTCTGTTAATTCAAACTGACCTATAGAGAAGATACCATTTGAAATTAATAGGAGTTGTCAAAAAGCATGGTAGCGTTCTTTAGACAGTGCCCGTTCATTGCAGTATGCCTTTCTCAGGACTTCTCACTTCTGTATTACACTCTTTCAATCTCCTACATTTTCTATCCGGCAGCATTAACCAAAGTCTATGCTAAATAGGCTTAATTGCGTGTGCATGGGCCGAGCTGTCAGCAATTCAACTCAATGGCACAAAATAAAATAAATAAAAAGCTGGCAATCTGGGCATCCAGAAAATCTAAACCTCTAATGAAATGAAACACTAGAGTTCATTGAATTTTATTGTATTATCAGAAAGTTTTTATTATAATGCACAAAATCTGCTTAATGCAACCTTATATTGTATTTACAGAGGGGCAGAACAGCTTATGTGGACTGTATGGAAGATGCCAGATTGGACAATTGAAAGTATAATCAGCATAATGATTTTTGGAAAGGCAAAATGAAACGATGCCATATGTTCACTTAAGCCTTAATTTTATGTAAAACTGGTTTGTTTTTCCTCTGACATCGCTAAAATGCCCTTTCACTTGCAGTTCAGAACCTATTTATTTGCTTTCCAGATCTCCATATGGCTCATGCGTATTGTATCCAGCAGAGCCCAGCACTGGGGAATGGCAGGTGAAAAACAACATACTGCTTTTTGTCACAACCAGGTAAGGGCCTTCAGTGCAGCTTTTAAAGCCCTTTTATTACATTTATCTCGAATAGGGCATTTGTACCCCAGTGGTTTATGCCATTACTTAGTGGCAGCCAGCTTGCAAATAACATATGAAAGAATTTGCATTTATTGCCAATTCATCATTGGACAGGATATGCAATTGATTTTTATATCATGGAGTGTTATTATATTTTCTTTAGGGAATTAGCATGCATGAATTTGTACAAATTGCAAAATCTTTAATTTTTAGTTTATATCTTGATTTTTAAGTATGTAAGAAAACTCATGTAAGAAAACTCATACCTGTTTTAACTACACACACAAATACGTAAACCTTACCTTAATGTATTTTATAGTTGTAGCACATTGCTATTTTATTGAAATACAGGTAGCATTTCAATCTTCTATTGCTATAAATTAATGAGGCTCCTAATGCATTTTCATTGAGAGGTTGAGCAGTCAAATTCATCTAGTTAGTGAAAACTACAACATTTCATTCTTGTAAAATCTGAGACTAGAAGCTTCAATGAACTAATGATCCTAGCACAACCCATTTTATGTACCAGTGAAAATAAAGATCACCTGGAAGTGTAAAATTTGTATAGCATAAATTGGGCATTATCAAACTCTTAGTCTCAAAGCGTACTTTCTTCAGTTATTCTGAAAAAGGAACAAGGTGATAAAAATGGTAGACAAAATCATTTATTCAAGACAGTATGCTATTTTGTTCCTATGCTTTCATTGATTGATGACATCAAAGGTTACACTGCCTTACTAGGTACTTACATGGCTTTTTAGCTGGCTGGACTAGTTGAGGATTCAGGTATGGACTATTTTCTGCATCTATTCTGCGCTTGTACTTCTGGCGACCACCACGTACTCTGTCTAAGCGCACTCCTAAACATGAAAAAAGAAAACAAAAGAAAAAGGGAAAAAGAAAGAAAAAGAAAGATTTAATACTTTGTACAATTATTTGAAAGCTTTCATAAATAAGCCAACATTTCAATTCGCTGTCTATTAAACTACAACCCCCATTTCCCACTTAAAAAAGCACTAAAAATGCTGAATATATTGTAAGCATGGAAAGATCCTTGATTTTCTATGTGAAATGTTAGGAAAGTGAATCAATTTCCCATTTGAGAAAACTCATCAAGTATACTCCCTTCAGGGCATGTTCCTTATCTGCAAGTTCTAAACCATGGCAGTGTTTGGGTGTTTTTATTCTGCAGGTAGTTATGCTTGTTCTTTAATCTTTCCACCATGAAAAGAAGCATAGGAAAATGGGGGCAGTTCCACTGGTGGTATCTGTTTTGGTGTTTCATAGTGGTTGTGATAAGAACAAAAGAAAACTGTGGCAACTTGGCTCTGAGAGTCTTGGAAATGTTGGAAGACTGAGGACAATGTCTTTGGTCAAGTACCCTCTTAGAATGGGCCACATTGCAATTCCCTAATATAGAGCATTTCAAACAGCAATGAAACAATAGTTAAAATAGTCTAAGAAACTGTACTTCCAGAAGCCTGGATGAATGAGAACATCTTCAATGCCAAATATCTGTTTCTTGGAACAGAGCAACAGAAATATAAGCAGTGGAAAAAGTCCTCTGCTTCAGTTGCTGCTCACATCTCCTCAGATGCTGGACAGTCAAAGAAGAGTTCCACCAATGACCCCAAGTCATGGGAAGATACAATATGGGAATGTGTTTCTTTCAGGTACCATGGATCTGAGCAAGACAGGACTTGAAAGGAAAGAGTTTGAATTATCCTTGGAAACTGAAACTGGAAATTGGTTAATTTTAGTTCAGCTGTATTATTTCAACACTGACATTATAATAGTCAAACTCTGCAATAGTTTTCAAATAGATATCCATTGTAATAATCTTTCTTTAGTGTTACCAGGATATAAATTGTAAATCTATCCAGAAGAAACTATACCAAGTCTCATGATGCTTTAATACAAACTACAATATCTAGGCCTTCAGTGGTAAAGTGAAAGTATTTCAACCATGACTGTTTTTCCCCTTCAAAGAACAAAGTCTTCCTAAAAGAGCATAATCATACCAAATGTGTATGTATGTGTGAGTGTGAGTGTGTATGTGTGCACGCGCATGAGTTTTGTCATGTTTGCTATTTCTCTCACAGTTGAATAAATCAAGAATTAAAAAGATTAATAAAACACTCTACAGCTCTTTCTGTAGATATAATAAGTGTTCTATAGGAAGAGTTATAGCATCATAGATGCTGATGTCAAGGAAAAGTAGTGGTGATGATACTCAAATGACATATACTAAGCATAATTCAAAACAGGCATTGATTCTTTTGTAGCATTTTTAAGAAATAAGATAAAGAAGAAATAAGTCAGGGCAAAGTTGTTAGAAGTTTCTGCCAACAGCAGTGAATAGCAGAATGAAGTTCAAATCTAATTCACACTTGACTCAATTGAGAAGAAACAAATTTTCTGTTTGTATGTCAGAAATAGTACAGAATAAAAATAATGTTTTAAAATTATATACAATACTTTGGAATAGCATTTCTTGGAGCACAGGAGTGATAGTTTTCATAGTGTAAAATTGCATT
>NW_015387786.1:189955-191750 GCF_001527695.2 Protobothrops mucrosquamatus | reverse complement strand
ATGATTTAATATGATGGGAAATAGATAACTCTTAGGAAATAGAATAAGATTATATTCAAATAGGTAAAATATGTATTTTGCATATTATACTTTGTTATGAAGTGAGATAAGGGAAATTTTGGTTACCCAAAGTCTGAAAATTATAAATATCAAAGGTTAAATTAGAATATTGATAAGAAATTAGAAACTGAGTAAAAATCAATAACAGGATATGGATTGTTTATGAAGATTGAATGTATTTAAGATATGTACAAGCTAAAAATTTATTGATAAATGTAATAATGATGTTCTTATTGAATTGATATAATTAGAAATGTACTAACCTGAATATGAGACAATAAATGATAAGGGAAAAAGAGAAGAAATATTTGATGTTGTAACCTGAGATTTGCACTAAGATTTTGTTATTGAACTATTGTAACCCAGTCACCATGTTGCTTTTTAAATATTCAAACGTAAAACTGGAAAATTAATAAAATATTATCAAAAAATATTTCAGTTTGTCAAAAAATAATAATGAATAATATTGTACACCACCCAGAGTTACTTCCTGTGAGATGGGTAGACGTATAAATTTGATTAATTAATGAATAAATTCAATAGTTTGATATGGTGTTAAAAGGGTCTGAAATTATTCACCTCCACAATGTTAAAACTAAATACTGGTAAAGCTAAGAATTAATGAACTTATAAAAAGTGCATATCTATCAGCAAGGCAATTTTTTGGAAATGGAATCCTAAGTCATCAAAAAAAGATAAAAGCTACGGATAATGTTAAAGCTCTCTTGCTGTACTGCTGAATTAACAATTAGCAAAGGGAAGTCGACTTCGGTCTCATGATAGCTATCTGCAGTTTGAAGCATATTAGTAGAGGCAATGTAAAAATGGGAAGTGTGTCCATGAATGTGTCTATGTACAGAATATAACATTCAGAGGAGAAGGATGACAATATCTTGGCCTTTGGCTATAATAATAAATTGATTGATTGATGACAATATTTTTGGACCCCCCAAAAAAATACTCATAATCCAAAGAACAATGAAACTGACTTGAAGATCTGGGGTAGGCAACATTTTAAATGAAAGAAGATTAACTATAATACTGCATACAACAATATGAAAATCAGATTTTCTTGGAAAAATAAGGCACAATACTGATCAGTTCACTGGATTTAATCTCAAAGCTGTGCCATGATATTTAGTTCCCTGAAATGGAGACGTTGCCTCTTCTTCATCCCAATCATATTTGTTTTACAAAGACAAAGAGAATAAAATCTTTGAGTTAAGTTTAACACTCACGTTTTTATCTTAACAATATGTGCTATGAGCTTATTGTAAGATGCAATATGTTTATAGGTAGTCCTCAACTTACGACCACAATTGAGCCCAACATTTGGTGTTAAGTGAGACATTTGTTAAGTGAGTTTTGCCCCATTTTACAACTTTTCTTGCCACAGTTGTTAAGTGAATCACTGCAGTTGATAAATTAGTAAACTAGTTGTTAAGTGAATCTGGCTTCCCCATTGATTTTGCTTGTTAGAAGCTCACAAAAGGTGATCACATGAGCTTGGGACACAGCAACGGTCATAAATATTGAACCAGTTGCCAAGCATCTGAATTTTAATGACATAATCATGGGGTTGCTGCAAAGGTCGTAAGTATGAAAAATGGTCATAAGTCACATTTTTCAGTGCTGTTGTAACTTTGAGCGGTCACTAAACGAACTGTTGAAAGTCGAGGACTACCTGTATTTTAATTCTGTTTCCTGTTTGGTTTCTAGAGATTTTATTATATTG
>NW_015387786.1:179031-188258 GCF_001527695.2 Protobothrops mucrosquamatus | reverse complement strand
AAGCTTGGCATTCTAATCTCTGCCATTTACAAATACAAATTAGATCACAAGTAACAGGTGACATGATTTAATTGAATGTCTTCCATCTGCAATGCTGACAAAAGGTAAATGGAAATAAATGAGTCTGGCAAGGCAGCCCTTGAGCCTTATGATACCCAATATCTTTTTTAAAAGAAGATTTATCTATAAAACTGATGCTGACAGGCCTCCAACTTTTTATTCCTGGACAAGATTAAATGAATGTTTTAATATGAGAAAAAAGGACAACTAATAATGTTGCCTTAAGCATAGAGAATTGCCATTATCTCCTCTTTAATGTAATTAAAGGAAAGTCATTACTCATGAAATAAAATAAATCCTTTTATTATCCAGGAGACCAAAATTTATCAGGTCCAAAATTTACAACCACTGAATTATTAACAAGCAAGCACGAAGATTTCAGTTTTACACCTTGTTCTAATTACCCATTTACTTAGGATGATAAAGCATAGCTGGAGCTGTCTCCAGAATTTCAGAAATACTTTATATAGCTTGCCTGAATCCCACTGGTAAATATTTTTGCCACTACTGGCCAGTTGTTAAATTCATTTCAAAAAAGCAAATATGAATACCCAAATCTTAATTAATTGCTTTATACAGTAATCCAGTGCAATATTAAACTATGTTAAGAATCATCATGAATGTGACAGACCATTTCCCAACAGATCCTTAATAAACGTCTTCATGAGGTTTTTGATGCTATAATGGATACATTCAGGGATTCCTGAATTCTAGGGCTGAAATTGGACTTTTTTATGACCTACAAAATTATGTAGAAATAAGAATATTAACCTAAACTGTATAGAGTAATCAGCCTTTCACTGTCCAGATGTTATTTCAGACACTATTTATCAGTGCCTTCAGCTAATTCCTATTTAATTAGATGATATAAAAAGAGAGGTCAAACTACCAATGGCTGCTAGCCAGGATAGGTTTATAGTGCCTTTGGTATAGCTCGTGATTAGGAGAGTGGTACTGGACTCAAATCTTGTTTATGGCCACTGGAGCAACAAAACGCTAAAATGATACTGCTGGTCTAGTAGGGCTGTTCTTATATTCTTAAATCCAAAGGCTGATGTAACTGCCCAAGAAAAACCAAAGCATGATCTGAGTAAGCAAATAATGATAGAATTGGTGTGGAATTGTTTTCTTCAGACAATCTAACTGGTCTGGGCATTTCTCTCTTCTTACAGAAGGCAAAATGGGAAAAGATAGGGATCAATTTTTCTTAATGACCGATGCAAATAGCTGATTTCACATCTAAAACATCAAGCTTTACGTGAACAATCAAGTTTTGATGTGATTTTTGAAATATTCCATTAAATCCTGGAGCTCAAGTAAGTAAAATAAGACGACAACAGAGCTATGCCTAAGTTTTAAGATTGATTATCAAAGTCTCTCATGACCCCCCCTGCTCTTTCTCTCAAAAAGAGCATGGGTACAGTTGAAGCAGAATTTCTGTTCTTACCACCAGAAATACCTGCTTATGCTGTTTGATATCCCAAGATGATATGTAAACATTTGAAAGTATTTCCTTGTTAAGAATTCTCTGCTGGTACCAAACTAGTATATTAGAAAGCAGTTTAGCCTTTCTAGAAAGCTAATCTCCTACACCGAAGAGGCATTTAAATGGAAGGGGTATAAAGGCAAGTAATTAATCATTTACCCATGTTCTGAAATAGTACATCAATGAAGGACCATAAGGTAATAAGGTTGTGTGCATATATTAACTAAGATGTGCCATGAAAGAATACTAGCTTGGCTAAAGAAGCTTTGCTAAGAGCCCATTCAGCTGCATGTCCTTTACTTACACTATGATGAATCAACCAACTGCCAATGGATATTTGTCCAATCAGTGACCACAAATGAAAAGTGATACTTAATGTAGTCCATAAAAGAAACCTTAATCATAAGAAGTTTTGTTGATACAGTATTTAAAGAGAACCTGACTCTGTTCTAAAACAAGTCTTTACTTTTGAAAGAAGTCTAAGTTAACTTCCTTCAGAACTGTCAAGATCTCTAACATACAAAAATCAAGCAAAATAATATAATAACCATTGAGAAACTGATTTTGAAAGTCAAAACATTCCAGGCTATGGTTTTTATTGGTGGGGAAGGGAGATAAGAAACTACAATGCTAAAAATTAATTGATGTCATTTGAAGGGCAAGACTAGGTCTAGATTTCAAATGACCCTAGAAAAGTCTTTCCATTAAAAAGAATTCAAGTGATAAGATAGTGACATCTCAAAAGAAAGAAATCTAACAGTTAGGTTCTGGACCATTTACTAGCAAGTCACAAGAGATATGAGGAGATCGACATAAAATTCATTACAGTAATCCAACTGTGAAGTACTGATAGCATGAAATCAGGATCTCAGTATCAATTTTGAAAATAATATGCAGCTGAACATTTTTTTTCATTTATGAACTAGAAGTTTTGGAATGTATTTGGGGATCCAGAAAAAAAAGATCCTTATGATTAACATGAGTAGAAGAGGATCAAATGCATGCTCCTACTACAAGAATTTAGGTTCAAATCTCTGTCCAGAAAACAGTGTCATTGCATGTAGCAAAAAATCTGCTATTGCATACATTTCAAGTAACATGTCTTCTCTTTGAACTTTTCTTCCATCATTAGATCTAGTTTAAGAGATGTTTCTGTCAAGGGACAACATGGCTAACCCTACCCATTCCCATTCTATATATGGGAACTTATATTAAAATTCTCCACCACAATTTAAAAAGGTGAGTTAGCTGGGAGGACAGGAGAGCCATGCCAGGTCATGGGACACATATAATTTTTGAAGCATTGTAATCTAACCCTTCCCCTTCCTATAGTGTAGTATGGCTACACTATACTATCTGGTTAAAAAAAAGATATCTCTGTCTACTGTATATACTGTATTATTCTGGGAATTTTCTTGAGGCATATCCAGCTAGAATTGCTCAACAGACCTGCTTAGCATTTAAAAAGTTTCCAAGACACTGTAATCTTGGCAGCCAGACATTTGTACAAGAAAACCATAATTTCATGAATTAGATAAGAAATGTGAATGGAAACCATCTGTTTGCCTCTGTAGATAAGCCAAAACTAGGAGACACCAATTTAAGGTAAACAATTGATCAGATTTGTTTGTTCATTTAAAATAAATAAACTCTGGATTTTAAGTTATATATCACCTTTTACTACATCTGTGTGAAGTTCTTGAAAGAGCCCTTGAAAAATGTCTGAATTGCCCTTATGAACCTGCCAGTTAGTGATGTGACATCATGTGCTGTCAGAGATTTGGCATGATCACGTCCACAGCCTTCCCACATCATTTCAACCAGCACCCATGTGTCAAACCTTTGAGAGGACATGGCACCTTGATGCTGCCACTGGTGGGTTCTGAGGGATTCTCTGAAGTCCCATTCAAATTGTTTGTGCAATTGTACCATTTTGCAATATGGGAGATTCCCTTAAACAAAATAGTTATTTTTAAGGGGAAATCATTAAAAAAAACTGGCAGTTGTCCAATTCTGTTAACTGCAGTCAAATTAATCAGATTCAAATGTCTTCCAGAAAACAGTGAGATGTGAGTGATTTTTAAAAAGGGGATCCATCTCTTATTTGCCATAGGTTTTTCAATCCATTTTAAAAAAACTCTGAAATTGTTGAGATAATGTCATTGTAAAAAAACTAAGCTGCATTGAATACAGTGATAATTTGCTGCTGAGATCCTATATTTCAGGCTTTTCCAAAGTGGACCCTGCAGACAAGTTGTGGAATGTTATTCTAGAACCTTGCAGGAGAGGCAGTGTGTTATATTTATGTGCAGCAACCTATTGAATTTATGGAAAGCCTAACATTTCTGCCTATACAGAGATCACAGCTTAACTGACTCATAAACCACTATTGCCCAATTTACTTATATAGTAACTAGAACAGGTTTCAATTGCACCTTTCCTCCCCAAAAGTTGGTTTAAGAAAAGGTAGAGAGGGTAAAATCAAAGTCTGAAACACTGAATAGTATAATTAGTCTCATAAAATTATCACGGATGTGTGGACAAGTACAACTATCTAGTAAATGCAGTGAGCAACTTAAATTATTTTAATTCATTATATAATTTATTTATGTTCAACTTAGTTTTAATAAAGTGCAAAAATGCCAAGTGCCCACCAATTTGTCCTCAACCTAGGAAAATAAATATCATGTGTATACCAATTTGTTCTCAAGCCAGAAAATCAATATTACTCCACCAGCCAGGATAATGCAGCCGTGGCCAACTGGAGCAAAAAATTCTTCATTGATCAGTGCACATAAAGGAGGGAAATGAGGCAGGACATCACAGTTTCCTTTGCCTTTCAGTCCTGCAGTTTCTTCATTAGGATTGGTCAGAAAGTTAAGGAAGGAGTAGACTCCTTCATGAATAACCTGGTGGAATCTGTCCTGCATATTTCATTTGCACCTATAAATAAAATAATGTCACCCCATGTCTATTGCTTGTTGCTCATATCTACGCCATCCAATATACAGTTCCACCAAGATCAATTTAATATAAAGAACAGTTGCTGGAATTGGGTATGTCTAGTTTAACGAAGAGAAGGACGAGGGGGAACATGATAGCAGTGTTTCAATATTTCAGGGGTTGCCACAAAGAAGAGGGAGTCAAGCTATTCTCCAAGGCGCCTGAAGGCAGGACAAGAAGCAACGAGTGGAAACTGACCAAGGAGAGAAGCAACTTAGAACTAAGGAGAAACTTCTTAACAGTTAGAACAATTAACCAATGGATCAACCTGCCTCCAGAAGCGGTGAATGCTCCAACACTGGAAGTTTTTAAGAAGAGACTGTACAGCCATTTGTCTGAAATGGTGTAGGGTTCCTGCCTGAGCAGGGGGTTGGACCCGATGACCTCCAAGGTCCCTTCCAACTTTATTATTATTATTATTATTATTATTATTATTATTATTGTTGTTGTTGTTGTTGTTGTTGTTGTTGTTGTTGTTGCTGCTGCTGCTGCTGCTGCTGTTGTGTAGATGTACTGTAAAATCAGTCATGACAATAGTGAAATTTTATACATGTGACAGAATATGTCAAATGTTTAAAATTTCACTATTGTCATGACTGATTTTACAGTACATTTAAATTCTTTAAATTCTTTTACAAAAGAATTATAGAACAGAAAAACAAAACTAGAAGAAACATTACACACATCTATAGTCAAAAACAAGAAAAAAATAAAACAATCACCAAAATTATTTACCATCAGTTTAATAAAATAAAAATAAGACTTCCTCTAATAGTAGCATTTATTTATAACTGAATAAACAAGTCAAAAGAATATGACTTTATTGCCATGAAATAATGCTTCAATCAACCTCCTCCTTGAAATTTAATTATGGCAATAAATGTTCATTTCATTTGCATCAGAATACTGTACATATTCAGAATTGGATGAAAGTCATGACAAGAGATTAGGAAGGAAATATAAAGTTGTATGTGGACCAACAAGTTTCATGTAATGAAATATATTTAACTTTACATGTATGATAGGTAGAAACAAGTCTTCAAATCAACGACATGTACTCTCACAAAAATATGTTCTATCACACTATCTTTTTCCAGTTAACATTAGAATAGCACAATTAATTAATTAATATCAATTATTTTGATATTTGTAAGGAGTTATTACTTAAGCAACTTGTTTGGTGAGCACTTGGCATTTTTGTACTTTATTAAAACTAAGTTGAACATAACAAAATACATTTGACTCAGCACTAGGAGGACTTTATAGTTCTATTATGTAATCATGAATCAGACATTTCATTCTGAAGAAAAGAAAAAAATATTCAATTAAGACAGAATAATAATGAGAAGACAAAGAACTGGAGAAAATAACAAAATATTCAGACCTGCAACTAAAAGTAGAATGACTGTGACAAAAGAAATCAAAGATAGTACCAATAGTAATAAGTCCTTAGGTACAATCCCAAAACATCTGGAGCACCACATAAACATCATCAGCATTGACAAAATTATCATCAGTCAATTGCAAAAGACAGCTTTACTTGGAACAGCTTTGAAACTGTGGAACTACAACAATACCTTTAATACCATCAAACAATAACATCTGCCTATCCCAGGTTCTTGGAAAGGACTCAAGGGGTGGATAAAAATGCCAAATCCAGTCAAAATATCTGTCTGACTATGCAATAAACTATAATAGTACAAAGAAGAACTATGACAATCAGGGTGCTTCAGTTTTCACCAATATAGTCAGATGTGAAGACCATGCTGGATTGTTCAATCTCAGTATAACATTCTTATGGTACACTTGCTCATTGCTCATTATATATGATTAGTATAACTTTTTTTAAAAAAAGATCATAATCTTAATTCAATCAATCTGTTAAAAATGCATGGAAAACTGGGAACATCTACATTACATTTTTCTCATTGGGGAGTACATATCACTTTGAATGGCAAAATGGGGCATATAAAATAAATAAATAAATAAATAAATAAATAAATAAATAAATAAATACTGCATAGAATCAGTGAATTAAATATTGACTGGTTTTTGTTTGCAATTGTTATTATTCTATAGCAGAGAAATAAGCAACAAAACAATGCTTTTCATACAGAAATGAAAGAAATCAAAATACTGTAATACCTACACCTCATTTATTTTAAGGGAAGGGGCCTGTATATGAGTGGGTGGTAGTGGTGGAATTCAGCCAGTTCGCATCACTTCGGCAGAACCGGTAGCTAATTTTTTGTTGCCCAGGCCTAGAATGGACATCCGGAAGCGGCATCCACACAGAGAACTGGTTGTTCACATATTTGAATCCCCTCACTGGTGGGTGGTACGTGTGTATTTACAGTGTTGCACCCAATTTTCTAATATTCTTATTTTGTTTCTCTTAAAAAAGTCATCTACTTTACTACCTTACATTTATTTGGCGATGTTTTTAATGTTTTACTTCATTGCTGCCAGGTTGCAAAAATCTGATGGTTTGTTTTGTTCATGATTACATATCTTGCCATCACTCTGCAGCCTCAAGTGAAAAAGTCCATGTAAGTTATGGTCTCATAACATCTTTTCTTTGGACACTATAGAGTGAAGAAAGATGTACAGTGAAAATGAGATATGAACACACAATCTTTGGCCAACTGCTAACATAAGTACTACCCTGTATCCTATCATCAGAATTTAAATTTTCTTATCTTTTGCAAAAAAAAGGGGGGGGGAGCAATTCCTTTTCACTCTAAGTAAAGCAGTGGTTCTCAACCTTTTTAATGCCGCGACCCCAACCGGTCGTAAGTCGAGGACTAAACCGGTCGTAAGTCGAGGACTAAACCAGTCGTAAGTCGAGGACTACCCAACCGGTCGTAAGTCGAGGACTTTCCCTGCCCGGGAGCGCCACGCATGCGTGGTTCCGCCCCCTGCACCGACCGAGGCGTAGCTGGCAAGCGGCAGAGACGGAGCAGGCCGACCACCAGCTGGACCAGCCCAAGGGAGGTAAGACACCCGCCGGAAAAGGAGAAAAAAATGGCGGACAAAAAAAATGGCGGACAAAAAAAATGGCGGACAGCCTTGCTTGGCGACCCCCGTGAAATGGTCGATCGACCCCAAATGGGGTCCCGACCCACAGGTTGAGAACCACTGAAGTAAAGGAACTAGGAGGAGAGAGAAGAGGGGGAGAGGAGGGGCAGGAGGGTAGAGGTGTGCACCACATCTGAAATGAAATGATTTTTCCCTTAATTTACTATTATTATTGTCTCTGTGAGTAGACTGATACAGATCCTTTCTTTAACTTGGATTTCTCTGGTTTTTCAAGTCATAACTTGAATATGCATTCAGAAAAAAAACCTAGCCAAACTGTAATGAAATATTTTTCGATTTAATTAAGTCAGAACTTTATCTATATGGGAGAGGGGTGTCTCTCACACACAAACACATAAACAAACATATTGTAAAAATGGGCCATTTGAAACTTGAAGCAAAGCCTGCTTGATGGCTATTGGAAAGCCAGAGATGGTTATAAAAGCATTTTAGGTCTCAATTTGAATTTCATAGCAGCTTTGAAATTTATAAGTACCAGAGTGACAATTAGTTCTTTATTTTTTCCCCTACCAATAATTCAGAAGGTTTTGTTTGTGAATGCACTCTTCCCCACACAAAAGAATTTTGGATTTTATATTGGCTTGAAGAAGGAAGATAAACCTTAATGAAGACTAAAATGCAATAAAAGGAAGAGGGGGGAAACTAGCCCCTTCCCCAACAAAATATAATCCACTGTAGTTAATGATTAAAAAAAAAATAACACCACCATTGGTCTGTCACCATTTCTTTTAAAACTGAAATGTTAGGTAATATCTTCAATATATTTATAATCAGTTATTATTGCAATGAATATTTTAAAGAGCTTTTCAAAATGTATCATTCCTACATATTGTTATGCTTTGAATTTTTAAACTGCCAGAAGCAACTTGGAATTAGCAATCCTATCCACATAGCCACTTAAATGCATGCAGGAGAAATCGGGATTAAGGTATTGTGATGTCCTATAAAATGTCCAAACTCTAATCAGTTATACAGAATCTATATGTCTGTATACAGATTAGATCAGTTGGCATGATACTGTGTTGACTTCTGCTTAGCAGTCTTGTGTTCTGCATGAGAGAAAGAGACATAGAAAACTATCGCATCTAAAACCAGAGTACTGATCCTCATGGAATGGCAAAGGCTATCTAAAATTTCAGATAAAAGGTTTCTCAGTCATATTCAGGCTTTCTCCATGTTCTGCGCACAAACCATGAGTTATGACATTAAGCTATGGAGCCTTCGTAGTGATGATTGTCTTCCATTTCAGTTTGAATGCAATCAGGAATTATGGATGCTTCTAAACCTCACTCATACAGCAGGAAATCATAATTTCGTGTTATAGCTCAACAACATAAAAACAAGCAACAAAAACTATTATTTCTTTTGTAATTGCCTTGTCATTGACCTTATATAAGCACATGCAGCAAAATGAATTTGTTTCTCTTTTGGAAAATGGAAGACTGATCTTCAAGAAAAACAACTTGACTATTTTATCATTGTTCTCTCACTTTACATAACTGTTGAACTTACCCCTGAAGTCATAGGAAATTAAGAAGCTGAAAACTTTTGACTGTGGTGTCTATGAATTGCAATCTCT
>NW_015387786.1:130156-178868 GCF_001527695.2 Protobothrops mucrosquamatus | reverse complement strand
AGAGAAGGCTCTCCCCCTGGGGGTCGCCAGCCGGCATTGTCTGGCCGACGGCACTCTAAGAAGGCCCTCTCTGTGGGAGCGGACTGGTCGAAGGGAGGTGTTTGGTAGGAGGCGGTCTTGCAAATACCTAGGTCCATTGCCATGGAGCGCTTTAAAAGTTGTTACTAACACCTTGAAGCGCACCCGGAAGGCCACCGGCGAAAGTACTGGGGAGAAAGGACAGATCACTTCTAATGCCTCATTATATCTGTGCAGAACTCCCAAAAGCAAATATTTCTGACTTTCTTTCTTTCTTTCTTTCTTTCTTTCTTTCTTTCTTTCTTTCTTTCTTTCTTTCTTTCTTTTCTTTCTTTCTTTCTTTCTTCCTCTCTCTCTCTCTCTCTCTCTCTCTCTCTCTCTCTCTCTCTCTCTTTCTTTCTTTCTCTTTCTTTCAGTGTTTTCTATAAAGGCTTCTCTGACTTGAACCACAGGATGAATCCATTGCTTTAACAAAATAAAACCATGTTTAACAGCAGTTCTCAGTGAACATTGCTTTCAGGCACCTAATCTGCTGACCGTTCTGATTTAAATTTAAAGTCCTTAGTTTTGCCCTTTCTCTTTTGAACACCATTGATTCCATGCCATATGGTGCCTCAGAGAACAAGCAAAAGTCTGATTATGTAATGCCACCCTTACTTTTTCTTCAGTATACATTTATATGCAGTCCACTTCTTTTATTCCGTACATCCCCCGGGTCAGTAAGATCACTGAGAAAGCCAGACTCAAAACAACACAAAACATGATTACTCTTCTAGTTTCCCCTAAATGCTCTAGGTAGCCGTCACTTTATCCTGTGTACACCACATTCCATTACTGCCAACCTAATAAAGACTTCTGTCACTGCAATAGCTTTTCATCTTCAGGGCTCCTTTCTCTACTCCTGATAATGCTGCCAACTCCACTCTCCGTAAATGAGCTCATGCGAACACTTAATTTTCAGCTTGTGAAAACAAACAGGCCACTGTTCAGTGCCAGAGCTTGAGGGGGTAACGTTCTGTCTTCAAAGCTTGAACAAAGCATTTGAAATGAGAAAGAAGGAAGGAAGGAAGGAAGGAAGGAAGGAAGGAAGGAAGGAAAGGAGGGAGGGAGGGAGGGAGGGGAAGAGAAGGAGGGAAAGAAAGAAAGAAAAAAAGAAAGAAAGAAAGAAACACTTATCATACTCATTGGTCATAACAGCTGACTGTGAAATCAAGTTATTTTATTCTCATACCATAATCAAACTACTAGATAACACTCACAGAAGCATGCACACTTATAATCCAGCTAGATGGCTGTCCCATTACAATATAGTTAATGTGAAAATAAGTGAACCTTTGCTATATCTTCATAATGCAAGCAATAAGAAAAAAATAATGTTCTTGTAAGTAGAGACTTATCACCTGTCTACTTTTTACTTTTGTAGCAGCATATATCTAAGAAACTATGAACTATTTAGTAACTGGAATTATCTGGGTAGTGAACAGGTAGGTTAATATATTCTTTATTACAAAATCTACTGAAAATACACATTCATACATTCATAAAATATCTGTCAATTTGTTTCTATCTTTAGTTTCTCTTCAAACAATATTTTCCCCATTTTTTAAAAAAAATATACTTGGCAGACCAAGAGTCCATCTACCTTGTCAGTTTATTTACTGACAGTGGTCAACTCAGTTGCCTTAGGGCATTTCACAAGTATGTTCACTGATATTAACTGCCAGCTTTCAACAATCATGTTGCTCCGCAAAATGCATTTTGCATATTGCTATTCATAATTTGGAGTTCTGGAAGGATCATTCTTCTCATCTCTTGATTTTGAAGGACCACATATATACATATAGAGACTTATATGTGTGCTATGGTTTTTTTTTTTAAAAAAAAGTTATTATGAAAACAGTTTGAATCAGACTTACAACCTAAGCAAGCTTTGCCATTTTGCATTTTCACATTAAGTACAAAGGTGTCTGATGCTTGATTTTCCTTGGAAAAGTGCCTCCCGTCAGTTGATAAAGCATTAAAACTGGGCCATGAAATCTACATTCAAAAGTGTCATAACCTGTGTAGAACGCTGAAAAAGTTGAGGTGTTCATAATATTAACAGTAAGCCTACAGTGAGCGATCCAATCAGAGAAACTGGATCTTCCACCAGCTCCCTTGGAAAATATATTTTTTTATATTTCTGGCCAATTTTATGTCAAAGAAGTAATTAAAGACTATTTAGTAAGAAGAAAGAAACGGGAGCTGTCTTAATCCTGACTTTAGAAGATAACATTGTTACTACAACAAATATTAAGGAGCAAGAGAACATGGTTGTGGAATTAAGCTATTTGCAAGATTATTCTGGAAATGACAAACAAACAAACATAAGCTGGAGAAATGATGAGTCGGAGGAAGAACATGTCAATTAGGAAGATTTTGAAGCAGAAACTTCCCAGATTAGGATTTCCAAGAACTCCTTCAGCAAGACCCTCCCTAGGGACAATGGTCCTTTATATCAAGGGCTTCATACTTCTCAGAATCTGCTTTCCATGCAAAGACTTCTTTCTATGAATGAAGAAGACTGACTGATATTCTACAAAGTGCCAGCATTCAAGCCCTGATTGCTAATTTCTTTAAAACTTTGGCCTTTTCATGAAAGGAGTGAAGCTCTGAAGATGTAGTGTGACTTGTGAGAAATAAAAGACCTGTCACATTCTAGGAATTGTGAGAGCAAGTTGTCTGTTCAGAGCTGTCCAAGGTCCTGCATCTTCAGCTTCACTGTATCTGTCATAGTCCATAGACTCATTTCACCACGAAGAAAGAACTCTTATCTTCCCTTTCTGAGCAGCTGGATTGCTAAAACTGTGAATTTAGATATGCATATCCCATTTTTATAACTTTCTTCATCTAAATAAAAATGCTAATTAGATCAGGCTGTATGTGCCTTTCTAATACTTGTGCAGTGCAATTTTAAGCAGATCTGCTAAGAAAAAAATGTTGAACTATGTAATTAGGACAACACCGACTTGAAACTCTGACTGTGACAGAAGTTGCAAAGTGAAACGACTCTTCTCCTACTGTTGCCACCTCGCCCTGTAATTTGCCTCTTCACAGTACAATTGTGTGAAAGAAAAATAATGGGTGGTATTTACAGAAATAAAGTGAAAGGGAAATATGTAGTTTGCCTAAACAAAGAATCACTCAAAGATGAAAGGAATATTTTGACCTATGCTTTTCTTCCCATCCAGTGCCATCTAAATGCATCATGCTGCTACCTTTTTAACAGAACATTGCCTAGGCTCTATTTTCTTCAAGTTTTTAAGTGTAAACTGTTCCCTTTTTCTCCCCTTAGTTTTATAAGAGAAAAACCTACTACATATAACTGAAAGAGAGGGAATCATTCTATTTTAGCTCTCAACTAATATAGTTTAAAGTGTCCTCCACATTTTCAGCTGTTAGCTTTTTCTTTACAAAGAGCCTATTAATAATGTTCATTCTAACAACCTCATTTATTTTCTACAAAATTAACTGGGTTTCAACTCTGATTAATGATTTCATCTAAATGAATCAAATTAAAAATTGAAAATTATATTTCAGCCAAATGGAAAAAATTGACAATTTCCAGTTAACAAATTATCCTTTCAAATATTAAAAGATGACCAAGAAGAGTGTGTGATAGTAATGAAATCTAGCTGGGGCTTGGGACTTATCTAAGGTTCAGGAAAGAGTAAAAAGGAGAGCAAAGTTCTATGCAGCCTCTCTCCTATTATTTCAGTTAGTGAATGAGGTCTAAGGATTGTGTATTTTAAAGAGATCTGATAAAGAAGCCTCATGAAAATCCACATGAATACATAATAGAGGAACAGTAAAAGAATAAACAAAAGACAGCCTGTCATCTATACAAGTTCAAAATGTGTCAGCAGTATAAATCAGGAAAGAATCCTTAAAAGGCAGGCGGGAACACAGAAGTTCCTGCTATCTGTGTAATAACATGAAAGTTGATTTTAGTTTATTTGTTTTTCCTTCACTGTTTCATAGATAGTCATCCAAAGTTAAAGAAGGGGGAGAGATATAAAGTGCATGAAAGCAAATTCACATCAGTAGAATAAAACAAATCAGAGGGCAGTAATAAATGTCAGGGCTCTAGCAGCAAAGACGAACCACTGTTTTTCCTCATACTTAAAGTGAAATACCCAGCTGTTATCTTTGTGCCTGCAGAGCTTCCCTATTGTAGATTCAATAATACAAGAAGCTTCTTATCAGCAGTCAGGGTGACTGATTGGAGCTGTGATATGTTTAGACAATGCACTGTGTTTAACTGAATTTACAGATGCCCCAACTCAGACCATAGTAGTAAACGCCAGAGACTAATAGGAAATTAAACATGTACAATGGACTAACTCCATTTGCTCTCTCACAATGTAATGTGTTTAGTTAACTTACTCATAGTCACACTTTATCTTTTTCTCTATGGATTCGTTGGGTTATGTTTCAAATTGGTCAAAGATTAAATCTTCCTCTCTATGTTTTGTCTCCCTTTTTATTGCTGCATTCCCTTATTATTTGGCACTCTTTCTCTCACACCGATAAGCTAAATAAGATGACCCAAGGTATATATATTCTTCCAAACCAATTATCAGATAGCCAAGAAATAAAAAAAGTATGGAAGACAACAGAGTATTAATATTAATATTAACAAGTTGGAACAAAAAATGTTCTAAACAAAAAACCTATGCCTCATTTGAAACTAAAAATATGAATGTTGAGTAGCACAAACACATATAGAGCTCCATGGATAAAGTACAAGATCAGTTTTAAGTGACTGTTATATCTTTTCTCTAATTAAAATAGATTTCATAAGAGGTTATCCTCATTTAATAAGGGTATTATTACTGAACATTATTTAACAGAACTTATATAGCGCAAAAAAATCTTCATCTAGCCCTGCAGAAATAAATGATTTATTCTTTGATACATTCAATAACTGATTGGTAGATCCTATTGGGGTTTATTGTTAAGAGATTTCTTAAACTGAAAGTAATATAATAGCAAAATAGAAGACATTTAACATCCTCAAGAAATATAAAGTGTTCATCTTATTAATATGTATCAGCTGAAAGTATATTTTTATGTATCTTCTTTGAGGAAAAATATATGATTTTTTAAAAATGTGTACAAAGTACAGATAATCCAAGAAAAGAAAACAATATAATTATCTATTCTGTATTTTTATAATAAATAAATAAATAAATAAATAAATAAATAAATAAATAAATAAATAAATAAATCCTTTCTGAAGGAAAGGATTTCACTCCTATGTGTTAAGATGCAAATGTCAACCTCCACTCATTTCCACTCAATATTTCAAGTTCAAGCATATTTTTGCTACATTTTTTTTCTTAAATCAAGAACTATCTACCCAATTACCTTCAAAAATATAACAGATGGTTACAGGATCCACCCTTCTCTCAAACTGGTTATTTGGGAACTTTAATATTCATGCCAAAGTATCATAATCTACTGCAACTAAGAATTATATGGCAATTATGGACCTATGTCAAGGAATATTTCAACCCTACACAGAATTATACTGTCAGTGACTATTTAACACTATTTAAAAAATAGTAAGGTTTAGATTCACCGAAACTCATCCTCTGTACAAAATGGATTTGGCAAGTCCTGGTACAAATACTAAAATATTCCCAAATATTCAGAGAGCTTTTTTCTTACCATTAGAAAAAGTTAGGCTAACAAACTCCTGTTTAAGCTAAATGACTTAAACAGTTTTGCTACTAAAAATCATCTGCTTCTGTCCAGTGCTCCATGCTTTTTCAGAGATCTCAAGATGATGAAGCACCACAGCAGATGACTAGAGTAATGGTGGAGAAAAAAATCAGATTAAATCAGAGTCCATTTATGACTACTGTGTGGCAGTATAGAAAGTAAATATGTCTTCTTTTCCCCCTTGCCTCAATTGTATCTGTACAGAGATTCCCAAAAGAGTTGCTTTGGGTGATTAAGTGGCTATTATACACTAATTTCCAGGGAGGGAGAGGGAAAATGGACCTTCCAAACCTCTCTGTATCATATTTACAAGAGACTTTGCTGATAATATTGCTCACATCTGTTCTGACTTGGATGCTATACTGAAAGCAGATTTTAATTAGATGACTGAATCAACTGTTTGTTCAACTTTGATAAATGAGTTCTATTTTGCTCAACCTGAGCAAGTAGACAAGTTGCTTAGAGTGTATCCAGACACCAAACATGATAAAATGTCCTTTCATGTTGTTCACATTTCAAACATACATTTGAAATGCCTTTAAACATTCTAGATAATTTCTCTAGTGTCATATACCAATCATTTTATAAAAAAAATATCTTTGAAATCTTAATGTAATGTAAATTTCAACTCTTTTAATCACATATTTTCTCACTGATCCATTTGTATATTATAACCAAAGTTCTTATTCCACTAATCGTATATTGTTTAACCTGTTTTTCCTGTTTCAAATTTCAACCAAAATTTATACATTACATGTTTATCATTAGTGCACAATTATACTCTAAATTTTATTATTATATGCACAGAGATGGAAAAATTCAACACTATTCACTATGAAGGAATGGCTAAACTAACTTGTTTGATTAGAGAAAATAAGTTATTTACATTTATTGCTGACTGGAAACTTCTTATGGACTTTTGCATAAAAATGGAAAAAAATGAACCAAATGATTTATGGTTTTGATGCTTAGAAAAGACAGATTATGGATAGAATATTATGATGTAACTTTAGAGAAAAAGATTGAAATATAATTGTACTTATAACTGCTGTGAAGACTATTGGAAGCCATGTCTTAGTATCTTTTTAATTTTTTTCTATTTTTTAAACTTTTTTCTTTTCATTCACTTTTTTCTTTCTTTCTTTTTCTCTCTTCTACTTATATTGCTTTGTATTAGTTTTTAATCTTTTTTAAGTTTTAATAAAAAAGAGGAGAGAGAGAGAGAGAGAGAGAGAGAGAGAGAGAGAGAGAGAGAGAGAGAGAGAGAGACAGAGAGACAGAGACAGAGAGAGACAGAGACAGACAGACAAACAGACTATCCAACCACACGTTTTTTGGACCAAATTACACAAAGTAATAAAGATGGTTAATTGGGTAATAGAAGTTGTAAATGCTTCTTTGGAATAGAAGGAAGACAGAATTTAGACCTTTATTAAAGAAATTATCAGGATGTTTCATCATATTATCTTAACAATCACTTGTTTCAAAGATCACTTTTCTCAATGAAATTCTCTAGCTTTTTATGAATGAAACTGCTTTTGGAAATCTATCACGTGTAGATTTCCTTGGCTGGAGAGACAAAGAGGTTGATTCCAATATATATCTCAGAAGCATTAATATCTCTGGCCAATATATAATTCTGAGATTTACTTAATATTGGACTCGAATGATTCATAGTTATTTAGTAATTTCCAATTTATATATTTTTAAATTTAATATTTATTGCAATTCTCAATGGTTAACACAGATAATAAAACATTAAAAAGTTATATTCTGCCTTTGAGTCATTATTGGCTCCTGGCAACTGAATGGAAGTCTTTGTTGTTTTATTGGCAAGAGATTTGGAAATGGTTTTCAACTGTCTGCTTCTGAAGGCCAAGAGGCAGTGACTGGCCCAAGGTCATCCAGCTGGTTTTGTGTTTAAGGTGGGACTAGAACTCAGTTTCCTAGTTTCCAGCTTGGTGCTTCATCAAACTATAAGTCTCTTTTCTCAAGTTAATTCTGTCAAATATCAACTTTAGCTGACCTATCACATGCTGGCAATAAATATAATTTTATATAACAAAAGTTCTGTGAAGTAATATTGTTTTTAAAGGCTTCCTGAATTAAACCTAACAAAACCTCTGGCTAAGTCTATTACAAAGAGAAGAAACTAGAACTAAAAAGCATTCCTTTTGCTTTCCCCTGCAGCCACACAATGGGGGAAATTCCTAAGTATCCCTTCCCAAGCCAACTGTACCAGAAAGGGGTACAGTTTTATATGATGATCACGGGTGTAAGGGTGTCACAAACAGTAATACTAACACCTACTGGTCAAAACATAGCAATACCTGGCATTCTAAGTAAAACAGGCAAAGGTTCCCCTAACCATGACTTCCATTTTGACATCAAGCAGCAGTCAGGGGTCAAGTCTATATTGCAAAACTAGTCTTTAGAGCAGGGGTGTCAAACTCGCAACGTCACACAATGTGTTGCGACATATCACGACTTTTTCTCCATTGCCAGCAATGGGGTGGGCGCGGTTTCAGCATGACGCATCCGGCCCACGGGCCGGCAGTTTGACACCCCTGCTTTAGAGGAATGCCACCCATCTATCAGATAACATATGCCTCATCCCACATACGCCACAGTTTATACAATTATGTCAGATATTATGATGGATGGACATAATGGTGGCATCTACATATTCATGTGATGATGTGATTGGGCATGTCATTCTGACACTGTTGATTGATTTACATATCATTTTTATCTACCACTGCAATCTGACAAAACTAACAGGTGCACAGTAATAACAACATAGATTTAAAATAATTACTATGAGCATAAACAACATTCAAAACAAAATTAGTCACCACTAACTGAATAGGCCCTTCAGAATGATAAGAAAGTCAGCACCCAATGCATCTTCAGAGGAGGGGTATTCCAAACCACTGCATCTCATGACACGAACAGAATCATACTTGGCACATCCCAGAATATCCCAGTCTCTACTATAAGCAATTTATTTCAACATGGGATTAATTCTGCTGTAGGGGTTTCTATGAAGTGAGGCATTATATATCTATATATTTGAATGCCCATCTGGGAATGAATTGTTATATCTTTATTCTATCAACAAATACATTAGTAGCACATATCGTTCCACTCATCTGTTTCTTTGAATAGGCTCAATAAATGATAGAATTCCTTTTATTTCTTCTGATGGGAAATGGGTTAGTTAAATTTGATTGCTGCTTTCTTTTAAAATCATATGGGTTGAATGTGACTTCTGATGGCATGCCAACACTGGAAGCTAAAATCCTTTAAGTATGTGGTTCATTTTAACATATAGCAATTAAAAATTACTACTTGTATAATTCTCCAATGATACATTTTTCAGACAAAATAATATAATGAAATGGGACTGTAATAATATAATCCTTTTTTACACAATAGTTTATATGGTAATTCTCTTTTTCAAATACTGAGCAATACTATATACATTACTTTCCTAATCAGGTCTGATAATAATAATAATAATAATAATAATAATAATAATAATAATAATAATAATAATAATAATAATAATAATAATAATAATAATAATAATAATAATAATAATAAATTTAATTTATATGCCGCCCTTCTCCCAACGGGACTCAGGGCGGCGCACAACATATTTAAAACAAAACATAAATACATTCCCCCCCGATAAAACCGAATTAAATCNGAGAGAGAGAGAGAGAGAGAGAGAGAGAGAGAGAGAGAGACAGACAGACAGACAGACAGACAGACAGACAGACAGACAGACAGACAGACAGACAGACAGACTATCCAACCACAAGTTTTTTGGACCAAATTACACAAAGTAATAAAGATGGTTAATTGGGTGATAGAAGTTGTAAATGCTTCTTTGGAACAGAAAGGAAGACAGAATTTAGACCTTTATTAAAGAAATTATCAGGATGTTTCATCATATTATCTTAACAAACACTTGTTTCAAAGATCACTTTTCTCAATGAAATTCTCTAGCTTTTTATGAATGAAACTGCTTTTGGAAATCTATCACGTGTAGATTTCCTTGGCTGGAGAGACAAAGAGGTTGATTCCAATATATGTCTCAGAAGCATTAATATATCTGGCCAATAGAGAGATTTATTTAATATGGGACTCAAATGATTCATAGTTATTTAGTAATTTCCAATTTATATATTTTTAAATTTAATATTTATTGCAATTCTCAATGGTTAACACAGATAATAAAACATTAAAAAGTTATATTCTGCCTTTGAGTCAGTATTGGCTCCTGGCAACTGAATGGAAGTCTTTGTTGTTTTCTTGGCAAGAGTTTTGGAAATGGTTTTCAACTGTCTGCTTCTGAAGGCCAAGAGGCAGTGACTGGCCCAAGGTCATCCAGCTGGTTTTGTGTTTAAGGTGGGACTAGAACTCAGTTTCCTAGTTTCCAGCTTGGTGCTTCTTCAAACTATAAGTCTCTTTTCTCAAGTTAATTCTGTCAAATATCAACTTTAGCTGACCTATCACATGCTGGCAATAAATATAATTTTATATAACAAAAGTTCTGTGAAGTAATATTGTTTTTAAAGGCTTCCTGAATTAAACCTAACAAAACTTCTGGCTAAGTCTACTACAAAGAGAAGAAACTAGAACTAAAAAGCATTCCTTTTGCTTTCCCCTGCAGCCACATAATGGGGGAAATTTCTAAGTATCCCTTCCCAAGCCAACTGTACCAGAAAGGGGTACAGTTTTATATGATGATCACGGGTGGAAGGGTGTCACAAACAGTAATACTAACACCTACTGGTCAAAACATAGCAATACCTGGCACTCTAAGTAAAACAGGCAAAGGTTCCCCTAACCATGACTTCCATTTTGACATCAAGCAGCAGTCAGGGGTCAAGTCTATATTGCAAAGCTAGTCTTTAGAGCAGGGGTGTCAAACTCGCAACGTCACACAATGTGTTGCGACGTATCACGACTTTTTCTCCATTGCCAGCAATGGGGTGGGCGCGGTTTCAGCATGACGCATCCGGCCCACGGGCCGGCAGTTTGACACCCCTGCTTTAGAGGAATGCCACCCATTTATCAGATAACATATGCCTCATCCCACATACGCCACAATTTATACAATTATGTCAGATATTATGATGGATGGACATAATGGTGGCATCTACATATTCATGTGATGATGTGATTGGGCATGTCATTCTGACACTGTTGATTGATTTACATATCATTTTTATCTACCACTGCAATCTGACAAAACTAACAGGTGCACAGTAATAACAACATAGATTTAAAATAATTACTATGAGCATAAACAACATTCAAAACAAAATTAGTCAACACTAACTGAATAGGCCCTTCAGAATGATAAGAAAGTCAGCACCCAATGCATCTTCAGAGGAGGGGTATTCCAAACCACTGCATCTCATGACACGAACAGAATCATACTTGGCACATCCCAGAATATCCCAGTCTCTACTATAAGCAATTTATTTCAACATGGGATTAATTCTGCTGTAGGGGTTTCTATGAAGTGAGGCATTATATATCTATATATTTGAATGCCCATCTGGGAATGAATTGTTATATCTTTATTCTATCAACAAATACATTAGTAGCACATATCGTTCCACTCATCTGTTTCTTTGAATGGGCTCAATAAATGATAGAATTCCTTTTATTTCTTCTGATGGGAAATGGGTTAGTTAAATTTGATTGCTGCTTTCTTTTAAAATCATATGGGTTGAATGTGACTTCTGATGGCATGCCAACACTGGAAGCTAAAATCCTTTAAGTATGTGGTTCATTTTAACATATAGCAATTAAAAATTACTACTTGTATAATTCTCCAATGATACATTTTTCAGACAAAATAATATAATGAAATGGGACTGTAATAATATAATCCTTTCTTACACAATAGTTTATATGGTAATTCTCTTTTTCAAATACTGAGCAATACTATATACATTACTTTCCTAATCAGGTCTGATAGATATTTGTAGTTTGAAATACAGACAAATTCTTTGACCAGTCTTTAATTAGAATCGCTGATTAAATAGTTATCATTTTATTTTAATCCCCAAAACTAAAGAAACTGTGTTTGCATCTTCAAACAATTAAATAATATCCTGCTTTATTGCTTTATTGTCTTACTTACTGACATTTCAAAACATTTTTTTACAAAGAATATTCTCATTTTTGGACACCTTTAATGTGTTTGTAACTTTTAAAGGCGTATCTCTGATTTGTACATCAGCACTTATTTTCTGAAGAAGTAATACACAGTGTATTGTCACCCAGATCCAACAATCTGCTTGAAAAGTAAAAATCAGCTTGATGAACTAAAAAGTGCATCCAGATAACACTGCTAATCCCAATGTTTGAAAGTGTTACAGATTTGTGTTTTATATCCTGCTGCTTGTAATGACTGTGTCAATATGGATTTCTGGTTCACCCCAACACTCAACTTGAGTAATACCCAGACACTGATAAACAAAAATATCTTAGGGCACAAACATTGTACAATAATAAGTGGGCAAATTTTGCTAAAATACTTTTTTTAAAAAAAATCAGACATCCAATCATTATGAGCAGCTGAGGCTTATATTTCAATAAAACAAAGTAAAATATCTTCTTTCTTTAGAAAAGATGAAAAATACTCTTTTGTTTTTTTTCTTCATGATGATACATAAAGGATTTGTGAATCACCCTGAAGAAAACTGAAAATTACTATAAGGGTTAATTAAGGGATATGGGAAAATAGAAGTGCCTTCTGAGCTGGAGTTCAAATTCAAAGGAGGCATAATTTTAGACATGTACAAATTCTTTGTTACAATTCAAAAATATGTCTTATGTTTTGAGGTACCTTGTTTTGTTTTTATATGGTAGCATTTTAAAAAAAAAATATGACAGGTAAAGGGCTGAAAGGCATAGTAATGCAAGATCACAAAGAAAAGCTCGCTGGGATTTATGGTTTATTAAAGTCCCTATTTCTCTGGATAGATCTGCAATGTGATCTGAGTTTGATGCATTAAATTGTATAGTGGGGATAGAAGCTTAATGCCTTTTGAATATCATTCTCAATTTTGGAATAGCACAATACTAGAAATAACATCTATCCTTTTTGTATTCCTTTATAGTTGTTCTGAATTCTGCCCTGGACCCTTGGATTGAAATCTTGAATTTTGATAGACTTTTACTTTCTTACCCCTTTTGACTGAAACCTGATTATTTGCCATGCCTGATTAATGGACTCCAGATTACATTTTCTACCCAACTCAATAGTTGAATGTTGATCCTCAATAGCTTACCCAATTGCATCTTTTCAGCTTTGCAGAGGGAGGACAGGAAACATTTCATAATCTCCTACCTTTACCTTCTATGACTACTTTGGGATAAATCATATGTTACCTAAAAATGCAAATAGTTGCTATTAAAAATGGGTTCTCTTGGACAATTATATTACACTCTTACATTCTCTTGGATAGGTATATTATACTATACTATCAATATTGTCCTCAATAGCAGTCAATACCAATAGAACAAGGGTGGGATTGTACATAACTCAATAATACATTTTCTTTATTACGTATTATGGAAGAAAAAATGGATCTCATCACAGCCGGCCATTTTCTGTGGCTACCCTATATTTGGGTTACCTTTTGTCCCATCATGTCATTTCTCCTATAATAATGACATTAAATAAATGCTGCAATAGATACAATATTTAGTAGAACAGTTTAATTTTATATAGGTTGGATTAGTCAGAAACAGACCTTGCTTGACATTAATCCCATATTTCAACAAAGAATGGAAACATTTTCAAATCTGCTTCTATAGCTGCTATGAAATTTCAACAAGGGAACATAAGCTAACTACAAATCTTTATAATCAGGTGAAAGTATATAACTAGATAGATATGGTGATAGATAGATAGACAATGACTTTTAGTGATTTGTATTACTACTTTACCAAATTTCAAATGTATGATGATTTATTACAGGATGGCTGAAGCTAAGGCTGGGTACTCTGATGTTTAATCACCATTCACTTGTTGTCATCCTCCACACAAGTGAAGTCACCTGTCACAGAAGGCCAAAGCCATCACTTATGCCATATATAATACATCTCAGCATGTGTCTACACAGGAGATATTACATGATAAATTCATTAGTTGCTATCCTGCCCCCAAATTGTTTTCATATCTCCTGACCTATAGAACTTGCTACTAACTGTGAAGGGCACAAAGTCTTCTGCTTGCATTCCAAGTGTCAATTTTGCCTTTGGAAAAATACTTTGGAGTCTTTTTTTAGAAGCAAGCCTTCTGTCTAATAAAAATGAAATCTGGAAGGTTAAGACCTTCTAAGCTATACAAAATAACAATCTTTTAAAAAATTGTCAACATTTCTAACATTTATACTTACACCAAAGATTGCTATAAAAGAACAGAATTGATTATATATATGACTATATTATATATATGATTATATGACCCCAATATCGGTTAAAACCGATATCATATATCATATATCATATATATCATATATATATACAGGGCTTTTTTTGTCATAGAACACCCAGAACGGAGTTACGGCACCTTTTTGGGATGGGTTGTATGACAGATGTGAGTTCTGGCACCTTTTTTTTTTTCTTTCAAAAAAAGCACTGTATATATCATAATGAAACATTACCAAATTTCTAATCAAATAGCTATGGTAATTCTGATTAAAAGATCTATCTCACAGGATTTTCTTCAAATTTGAGGGAAAATTAAAATTAAAATGATTTTTTCTTTTAATATTCACGCAGATATAACAGCCAGGAGATACGGATTGTTTACTATCCAATAACTCAATTCCCACAGTCTTCTCTGAAGTCCTGGGAAAAATTCAGGAATGGCTAACCTGATGCCAATAGGTATTTTGGGGCATGTAAAAAAAAACCTCAGCTAATAAATCCAAAATGCTTTGAGTAATTGAGGAAAGTAATACATTTACTGATTTGATTTGTACAGCTGCCCATCTCAATTGTGTGACTCTGGGCAGCTCACATTTTGGTGTAATCAAGCCAGTGGTGGGATTCAAATATGTGAACAACCGGTTCTCTATGTGGATGCTGCTTCCGGAAGTCCATTCTAGGCCTAGGCAACAAAAAATTAGCTACTGGTTCTGCCGAAGTGGTGCAAACCAGCCGAATCCCACCACTGAATCAAGCCATCACAATGGCAATATAAAGCCTACCTTCATTAGTGATGTATTGCAGGGGGAATGGCTGGATGTCACTATAAATCGTTAATGTGGGCACACTTATTAAATATTATTGCTGGCGATTGTTATAACATGTGTCATTATTGTTATTACAATATTCTGCCACTAGCAATTAATTTTATAATATCCAAAGAAATTTGATTCTTTTTTTATATTCTAGCTTTCATTCAGAACGGGGAAAAAAGGGGGAAAGGGAAAAGAGAAAAGAGAAAAGGAAAAAGGAAAAAGGAAAAAGGAAAAAGGAAGAAAGGAAGGGAAGGGAAGGGAAGGGAAGGGAAGGGAAGGGAAGGAAAGGAAAGGAAAGGAAAGGAAAGGAAAGGAAAGGAAAGGAAAGGAAAGGAAAGGAAAGGAAAGTTTATGTTGTTATGATTGAAACATACTGAACCAGTATGGAAGCCATAATGGTATTGTTAATTATTCCATATATTTTTTTGAAAACTCATTTTCTGCAGATTTTGATCTTTAAAATTACCACTCTCATTATCACTTATGGGATCCAGTATATTCCTGATGAAAGTCAGCTTGGTGTAATGATTAAAGGCACCAGGAGGACCATGAGTTTCAGTCCCACTTTGCACACAGGTGTCCTTGGGTCAGTCCCTTGGGTCAGGAAGAAGGCAAAGACAAACTGCTTCCAAAAGTGTTGCCTTTGCCAGGATATGCCCAGGCCGTCACCAGGAATCAAGATCGACGCAAAGGTACAAAATACACATATTCGAAAAGGGCATTTCACAAGGCAAGAAGTGTAAGGGGAGCACTTCTCTCTAAGTGTTAAAGCAGCAGCAGCAGCAGCAACCTCTGGAAAGTTCAGTGGAAGCCTTTATTGCAGTTGTGCCAAGCCTTAACTGTCTTAACTGCCCTTAATTGTGCCAAGACCCTTTGCCAAATAACCCTTCTGAATGCTTTGCTCAGCCCTGCTAAACACCATTATCCCAGCCTCTTCTTTTTAACTTCTTTCTAGAAGCAAAATGGTTAAAGTTTTACAAAGTGCTAAGAAGCTTCAGATATTCTGTTTTTCCCTTTTAAACCTGAATAATTGATAAGTTATTAATCAATATGTTCCTTTACTTATGGCCCTGCTTTTTTCCCCAACTAACCTGCATCACGGTATCAGTTTACACAAAGAGCAACTTCCTGTTTAACTACTACACTAAAATATCACTTACAAGCCCGTTTCAGCTCATGTGGTCTGTCCTGCACTAAATGCGAAACCTGTCTCCCTGACTCTGCACCCTGCTTTACAAAAACACACTGTTTGCAGATCAAAGGAAGACAATTTATGCTTTCATCCCAGCTGACGGATGATTAAATTAAAACAGATCAGCAGTACAGTGCATGGGCAGGTGGCTTTAACCGACACTGCCGGCCTCAGAGCGATTAAATTGCAGTGAAGATGGAGGGCCTTCCGCTCTTATTCCTGCACTTCCAGATCAAACGGTGACAAATGAGATGTTACTGCTCTTGTAAAGCAAGGCTACAATCTGTCAAAATCCAACATAATTTGTGACCCTCTGTGACATCCTCCTCCTCTTTTTTTTACCCTGACATTTGAATACAGTGATTTGCTAGAGTCAAGTCCATTTAAGTGAAAATAGTCGATTCTATCTCAAGGAATACAGCCCATCAGCTATAACGTGGGAATTGAATGAATGAATCTATGTAACTAGGTAGGTTGGTCTATAAATATATATTCATGTTTGTCTGTGAGTGTGTTGTGCGTATCTTTCACTAGTTCGTCTACAGTCCTATAATGCCATAAACACTAAAACTGAATTATACTTCTGCCAGCCCCAAAATTGTTACAATTTGATGGGAATGATAGCTAGAGCATATAAAGCAAAGGTACTGGTTTTAAACTGATTCATTTTTACTGCTTGCATATGTCAAAATACAAATCTTTTTCATTGTTGTAAGCCATTCCTGTACTGGGCACTGCTGATCCGATTGTTCTAAGAATTGATTGGGTCAGTTAAAACGCCTCTGTGATGTCATGGATGTTCTTGCTTTGACATATGATTTGCTTAAATGTTTGGCAAACTCTACTTAATGTAGCTTTCCTTTTCTTTTGAGCTTAATGGGTGAGCTTCCTGACATGCCATCCATGAACAATGAACAGATTGCAATGTATTAGTTGAAAAGATGCTCACACTAGCAAAAGGCCAGAACAAAGCGGAATGGAGGGGGGAGAGTGGAGAAGAATAAAGCAACACATTAGTTCTAATCAAATACCTCTGTACTATAAATAGGGATAATGCTATTCTAAGACCTTGCAGATATAAACTCTGTATTTGACAACAACAAACAATGAACATATGCCCATATACATTATATCCACACATGTCTTGTGATTACAGGTTCTGTCAATTGTGTATTACTTGGAATAAGAAATAATATACTATTAGTAGATATCAGAAGATATCTAATAGGGGATCACCAAGGTTAACAACCCTTCCTTTAAGCTTTCCAATAATTTATAGCATTCTTTTAACCTTTTAAGGTATCTACCTCAAAGCAGTCAAGGATCTCATCCAGAAAGGTTTTCAGACTTCTAGTGACCATTGATCTTTGAATGGACAGCTATATCCCTCAGGGTATTGAAATGGAAGCATCATTATTTGCACAGAATAAAGCAGCATATAAAATTTCTCAACTGTAAAACTTTGGAGGAGGGATGGATAGGATTTATTATGGAGTCATTTCAAAAGTAAATACAGAGTTAAGGCATTTGAGATTTATAACTTATTTAAGAGGTGCTTTATTCCAAACCTGGAAAATATATTTAGTGCACCTTTTTCCTTTTTGTTCTCTGCTGCTGTCCAGTTTCATTGTGTTATGTCCTCTTTTATTTTCTATTTTTTTACAAAAAAAACAACAACCACATGCTGCATTTAAATATCTGGAATTTTTGAATCTTCTTTAGGAGAGGCAGAGGTAACATATATTTAGGATCTTTTAGATGGATAACATAAGGGGTGAATAAGTGGGAATGTCTAAGTGTCCAAATTCTGCAAATCACTGCATCCCTGTCATGATGAACCTCATAATCTCACCATGCTTGAGGGCCTGTCAATACCCTATTGTTCTCAAGTTATAAAATCATAAAGCTCAGCCCAGGAGCTACTTTACATTCTTCTAATCTTACATAATAAAGGCATAGCCTCCACAGATGTCTGACCTGTCAGGAGGGCTCCTCTATACAGTTTACATAGGCAGCAAAACAAAACAACAACCCATTTCAGTCTTAAAAAAATGTCGCAAGGCTTGGGAATCATCAGAGCCCATGAAGGTCAGTCATATTTTAGAAGCATTGAACCTTGGTATGGGCTATAGTTGCATTCTGTTTTTCAGAATGTATGTTAGCTACAATGCTATTTCCCAAGTTGATATCAGATGAAACACTTCCAGCAGGGACATACTAAGAACATAATGCTACTCTTATTCCATAATAGAATAGAGAAGCTTCACCAATGCTATTTCCCATTCAGATAACAATTGCTAACAATTCCCTTTGAGAATTAGCCTGCCCTTTTGTCTTGTTAGAATTATATTTTACCAAGCCTGAACCGTATACTGATTAGTAAATATCCCATACACAAAGAACCTCCATAAATGTTAACAAATTTATTATCCATCAGAATCCATTAGCATAACTGGGGGGGAGAGAGAAGAGCATTAAAAAGCATTTTATTTTAAAAATATAAAAAAATACAATTCACTCTCTTGACTCCTTTTATGTGGCAAAGATTGAGAGTGTAGAGTGGTTCAACAGCAGGCAAACCACAAAAGCACTAAAGGAATGATAAATTTTAATAGAAGTATTTTGCTGCCAGTGATTACCTATGAAAATAGACTGGGAACCTTTTGTTGGTTTTGCAGTCCTATTGTCATGGCAAACAACCATTACTCAGTGTTGCCAACTGGCCCATGTTGGGAACAGGTTACTAGCTTTTATAAGGTCTGTCTGGCTCCTGGTTTTGTAAAGGCCTTTCTGCTTTTATAGGAAGCACAAGCCTGATCTCATTCCTTCATTTTCCCAGTCATCCCTGCTCCTCCATTCTTCTGGTGCAGATTCTATACTAGTCACAGGGGAGATGAAGCAGGCTATCACCTTTGGCTGTGAGCATGATGGGAGGGGAGAGCAAGGTGGTGAAAACATTATGAACTTAAACATCTCTCCCCTTTCTCCCAAAATGAAAATAAATTGTCCACTAAAGACATGCCAGGTTAAAGCTAAACCATTTCTATCCCTTAAAAATCCTTTTGCACATCAGGGGAAAGATTTTTTAAAAAATGAAAATAAAAACAGAAGGGAGGAAAAGCTATCAATCACACAGCTTAAATAAATCTGCTACATTTTTTTCATCTTTAGACAAATTTTCTGTATTATTATTACTTTCCCCTTCATTATGATAATCCAAGTGTGCATCTTGGATAAAAATTGTATTGATTGTTTTTAGGGGAGAAGTAGATATATCTTTAAAACTGAGATCACACATCCCTGAACATTTTGACTCTAACTACCCTATAGATTAATGAGAGCTTTGAAGACCTAGGAACTGTCTTCCTCTACTTTCTAAGAGAACACATATGAAACTGAATGTGTAAAAATGCTAATGGAACAGGCAATACAGTATGACTGTTGTTGTTCTTGCTTATAAATAGGCATCATCATTTATAATACATAGATAAAATGTATGAAATGTATTTGCCTCATGATTTGTAACACTAAACTCAGATTGTCCTATTCTGTGTGTATGCAATACCTGATGTCTACAGAAATAGCAGCCAGCTTGCTCATGAGTGTTGCTGCTATCATACAGACACAAGGCAGTTAATATCACATGCCAACTCATTTGCTCTTACTTATATTTAAGTAGGAAAGTAACAGAGTTGGGCAGGCAGGGAATGGGGAGGAAATAGTTTGCATGAACTAAAACTATATCATACAGCAAAGCTGAAGCAAATTCAGGTTGGATTTAATGTACAGTGTACAGTGATGAACGCAAAACATTCTGATTAAAGGAATCTTTAGCTGCTGGACTCAGCCACATCCAACATTGGTTGTTACTGAAAGATTATTAATGTAAGATTACTGATGTTGTCACTGGATTTATCTAAATTTAATATACAGACAAAATTAGAATGTAAAGTGCTTGGTGATCATGGAACATAGAGCTTGTTTTTATCAACAGTTTTAAGAGCACTTGACTGATACAAGCCATGTGACTTTTAATGGTTAATACACAGCAAAGAGTGTTGTTAGGAAGAAATAGTCATTGAGAAGAAAGCAACCTTACTTACTCTCATGCCAAAGCAGGAATACTTCAGAAAAAGAAAAGAATATCAATACAATTGTTTCCCCTTTGAAAAAAAAGAAGCCAAAATATTACAAGCTAAACAACAACATTAAAAGAGAGCACTTTATTTTAAAAACATTGTCTCCAATGCTCTCAATATGGCTTGCTCAGTTCCTTCTTTCTCATTGTATCAACTTGCATCAAAGTGGCCTTTGGATATGAAATGCTTTTTTAGGCGAAGAAATGAGAGAGAACATGATTTGAAATAGGGCTTACAAATTGGACACCTCTTCCGTAATTACACCGTACCCTGCCAGTCGTTTATCCAGAATCCTGGCTAGGAATCATACGTTAAACACCTATTCCAGCAAAGGGCACTTCTATATCACCATCTTTCTAGTCCCTATTCATTTCAAAAAAATCCAAAGATGGTGCACAATCTTCATTTTTTTTCTGCCAATTTTGCAATCATGAGACATGGAAAACACTACCATTTTACCATCCTGATTTCCACAACTAAGCTAAAAATAAACAAACTTAGCTTTTGAGTAGCACGGATGTTGTGGAATATCAGAGAACTGATTTCTAACTGCAACGAGCATAAAATATGGCACCTAGGCAGCTAATCAGTGCAAGGTTTGGAAATCGTATGAAATTCTGAAAAATCTGCCCTGGATGTTTGCTGCCCAGTTGCTATCATCTAAAATGAGTTGGTGTTGACTTTTAAAACAGGGTCCAAATTTCTATAGATTCCCAATATTATTAGATTGATGAAGAGCATAACAATCAACATTATTAAAAATAATTTGAATACTTATACACAGCTCATTTGTTTAGCAAATCATTCATTTTGGCCAAGAAGTAGCAGCTATTGAAATTTGACCACAAGTCAAGGGATAGTAATTTTTTTATGACATAATGTAACACTAGTGGTTCCTGTAATTAAGTCACCTGCAACAAGCTTTCTGTTGTAAAACTAAGCTTGCCCTTATTAGTATGAATGGAGTATAATATGAACTGAAATAAACTCCTAAGGTTAATTTATTGTAATTACATACAAGGCAAAAAAACAAAAATACTTGAAAAATCAATGCAATTGCTCACTTACAATTTATAGCAAGAAGGCTATGTTAGTTGGTCACTAATGCCAAAGAAATTGCTACCAACAAAACATATGCAGAAAGAATATTGTGGTCTTTTAATATTAGAGGACCCACACATTTATTAGAGTACAAACAAAATGAACTATTTTGTTTTCAATTTTGGCTTAGTCTTTTAGCCCCTAAAATTCAAACTAGAAACTTACTTAGCTCTATATATTTGGTCTGAAAGTTTAAGAAAAAAAACCCCTGTTATACTAATATTCCTTTCAGGAGCACAATCACTATAATCTGACATTCTTCTCCCTACCATTTGTTCTTTCTCTGGCATTGTAGATTGCAAGCCTCATTGGTTCATTCATTCAGCCACTGGCTACGCTAGAAAGGCAGGTTGAGAATGGCACAAGCTCTTGCTTTATATCAAGCATTGGCTAAGCACAGGACAGATGGAATTCAAATCTTATTACCTTTCCTCCTTCTAAAAGGGAATAGCATGAACTCAATGAAGAATATCTGCATGGTGGAAGGAACAGTTTATGACATGTTTTCTACTATGCCTTCATGCAATCCTTAGCTGAATTGTAAACTAGGGCATTATTTCATAGCAATAATTGTTTAGGTTCCAAGTATTATGTAAATATTCAAGAGTAGAATGACTTATTCAAGTTAAGTCCTTTGTAGTAATTGCAGCTGGGTAGAACTGCAAATTTGAGAATAGTCATCCAAAATAGGAATTGTGGGAATAGTGCTTTCAACTTATCTGGAAGCATCATGTTGGGGAAGATTATCCTATAAATACTATGATGAAATCCAAATTCATTCCCACCCATACTGGAAGTTAAAACCACAAAGTCACACATACACAAACAAGGAATTCAAAACAAGAAATTTTCTGCTTCAGGTCTGCCTGTGATGTTTGTTTTTTTGTTTTTTTCTTAACCAAAGGGAAGGTCACATTCTAAAACCAGATGAAGCCTTCATCTTCTGGTTGGATAATCATAGGATAGGATTCATACAATGAATTGGTTCATATCATCTGAACCAAAAGTAGATTCCAAAGATAGAAAATTCCATTGCATATCTATCATTTTGACAAATACCTCTTAGAAGCAGAACAGCCATGTATTCTAAGCATTACATCCAGTCTTCAATAAATAAGGTACCTTAATAGTTAGGTGATGATGTCCCTCCCCCATATAATTTTTAAAAGTAGGGTTGCATCCAAAAATGAAATGTTGGGAAATATTCTTACAAAAACTGAAGCTACTAAATAATGATGAAACCAGCAGAAAATGTATTGTTTCCTTCAACTTGCCCAATTGTATAGTGCTTGTCAAGAAGCTTCATCCCTTTTATAAATTTCATGAATTCACATACACATACAAAGGGGGCATAGCTTGCACTATTTCACTGCTCATTTCATCATTTTGACAAAATTGTTGGATGCTGCATATATGAGGGATTTCAGAAATAAACCTCCATTTGGTTATCAATGACAGACACTTGCAGATACAGAACTTTTATTATACACATTAGAAAACTACAGCATTACATTACTTTTTGACATAATTGTCATTCAAATTGAGTCACTTGTCATAACGTCTTACAAGGTTTGAAATTCTTTAGTAGTAGTCGCTTAGCACCAAATCTGGGCTATAAGGGAGGTGATAAAAAACATCTCAACAGAACTGCTTCAAAAGTTCTTGGATATGTCTAGTGGTGTGTGGGCGAGCATTATCGTGAACCACCACTACACTGGAAGTCAGCATTCCCCAACGCTTGTTATGGATGGCTTGTTTAACTTTTCGTAACATTTCACAGTAGACTTCTGAATTGATGGTCAAACCACGCTCCATGAACTTCATAGCAGTACTCCTTTAGCACCTTCACATTTGGTGGGATTTTCTATGGCACCACTTCCGGTGTGGTGTTGGTTCACCATAATACTTGCCTGCACACAACTAGATGCACCCAAGAACTTTTGAAGCAGTTCTGTTGGGATGTTTTTTATCACCCCCACCTATGTAACATAATGTTGTAGTTTTCTATATGTATAATAAAAGTTCTGTATCTGCAAGTACTTTTGAATGCAGACTTGGAGAACAAACAAAATATTAAAAAAAGATTATTAAAATCCTTAATTCTACTAGATTTTTAAAAAATAGGAATACGGTACTTACCACATACACACAATGCTCTGTTTAGCCACTGTTAACTAAGTAGAAAAATCTATTAACATATGTGCTAAAGGACTTTTAAATTTGATAGTACATTATTTTAGGAGTCACCCCTTCAATTAATCTCAGAACACTTTTGAGAAAAAAAGTAATAGCAATGACTAAAAGTTACAGAATCAATGGTACTTCTGATTATTTAAAATAAATTTAGAATTCAATGGCTCTTATTCTCAAGGATATCTATATGTTGCACCATGAGACATGAGATTTGCTTAGTTCAACCACTGAGGTAATGCAATTTGCCTTCTCAAAGCAATTCAAATCTCTTCAACACCTCATCTGGCAAATTTAGTAGTAGTAGTAATTTTGTGGATGCACAGAACTTCTTTTCTCTATTGGAACAACTAGATGAGGGCAACCCAACTCAGAGCAACACAAACTTTGAACCTTCACTAGGCAAAGCATCTCTCAGAAGCTTTGTGTTGCTCTAGTCTACATAGCCTTGCATGCTACTTTTAACTGGACTGCTGCTTATCAAGAGTAAATTGCTTAATATCATGGAAAAGAAAACTGATTGCAATAAAAATGGTGTACAACATACTAAGTTTTGTTCCAGGTTTACACTTTGCTTTGTCAGATTAAATCTTTTTCCTTCTCTGAGTTATAAAACCTCATATGTGTAAAGACATTTATATCCTTTTGGTTATGCCTCAATGATAATTTTCTTTTAAAATAAAATATACAAATTAATTCCACCATGTACTTCTCATATAGAATACTTTCCCTCTTCATACAATTTTTTTGGGGGGTGGGGGGGACTGACTAAATGAAAAAATGTGACAGACCCCTAACTACAGTGTATAAAGGTATAATATTTTTTTTTAAAAAAACCCAAATTAACGTAGTCAATTTGTACAACTGTCCTTATAACAAAAAAGCTCTGTTTCAACAGCAGTCCTTTCAATGACTGATTGGCAAGGCTGTCCGTTACTAGTCTGTGGTGTTGTCACTTGCCTCCAACATGATAATGAGCCTGTCACTATATTCAAATAGCCCCATGACAGGATGTTTTGTGAGCATGACGTCCACTGCAAAGGGTCTGTCAAAAGCACCTTTCAGAAGATGAAAAGAGAATGCTTTTTTTTTCATCTTGATGATAAATCTAATTTCTTCTTAGATAGAAGGCTGAGATACTCCCCACACACATCTGATTATGTCACAGTTGTGTTGTATTATCATATTGTGAAATGACCCTCCTTTTTAAAGTTAAAAAAAAAAGAACCAAGAACAATAAAAGGGAAGGGGGATCCTGAAGAGTAATTCACCAAAAATGCTCCCTAAAGCAGAGACAGACTAAAACATTAAGCCAGATGGTTTGTTATCAAAGCCAAACAAAGCTCAGGGAGCAGAATTGCCTTTACATTACATTGCTTGAAGGTTTCATTATTTTGCTATTAAAATTCCTCTTTTTTCCCCTGTGTGGTTCTTCTTATATATCAGAATATTATACAGGGGATTTAATCCCCTGAAAAGGAGAGGAAAGAATAATAGATATACAGGCCTTTTTTCAGCAAAGTCAAAATTCATATCTGGTGTACAGGCCATGGTACAATACAATCCACGGTCTAGCTGCCACCAATATCACTGATGATCTGTGAATGGTTTTTAGATCATTCTGGGACACTCAGTGCATTGGTGCAATGACCAGGACTGGACAGGACTATCATTACAAAGGGGAAATAAATCAAGGGAACCAATTTTAGAAGATTCTTTTTCTCACCTCTCAGAATAACTTTTATTACAGCTTGCTGATACAGATAGTTTTCCATGCCCCTCATCTTTCAATAACAGTGGGCTTAGTCTCTCTTTTTTGTTAAAGAAAGGTTTGTGAGTGTGTGTCTCTCTGTGTGTGTCTATTTGTGTGTGTGTGTGTGTGTGCGTGCGTGTGTGTGTGTGTGTGTGTGTGTGTGAGAGAGAGAGAGAGAGAGAGAGAGAGAGAGAGAGAGAGAAGAGAGAAGAGAAGAGAAGAGAAGAGAAGAGAAGAGAAGAGAAGAGAAGAGAAATATATAGGAGCCTATATCACTGATTGCAACTTTAAACTATGTTTTATATTAATTTATGAGAAGTAAAAACCAACTTTGAAAAAAATCAGAATCCATAGTTTTGTTAGGCTTTTACATCAGAAACCTACAACAACTGTATTATTGTATATTATTCTACAAATTTCTTTGAACCTCATTCACTTGACCATAACAATGAAATGTAGATTAAAACTGATTGGCTACAAAGAGGGGAGGCAAATTAGTATTTGTAGTATTTGAAATTGTGTAAATGACTGCCTTAAATTGCTCCCTAATAGCTATATTAAATATATCCCTAAATAAGAAAATCATATTTACATTTATCATACAGCAAATATTACTTTCAAAATAGGCAGCTTTAAAGCCAAATGGGAAATACTCTAGAACCTGAATGCAGTCAACCTGAATGTACTGTATCCAGAGAGGTAAACATCATCTTCCAGAATTGTCAACAATTTCTGACTGAAGAGTTTTGGGAGCCAAAGTCCACATACTTGCAGTTAGGCAATTTGAGGAAGGGCCATCCTACTAAATCTCCCCATTTCTGAATGAAAAATTTCCTTTGACTTGAAGATGTTAGGTACTGGATGTCAGGTGTTCTGCATGCAAAGCAAAGCAAACTGATGCTCTAGAGCAGGGCTTTTCAACCAGTGGTACGTTTACCATCGATGGTACTTTGGCTCCTGGCAGGTGGTATGTGACCATCCTATACAAGTGTAGTGGTGGAGGAGAATGAACTGAAGTGGTAGCAGCACCCCACAAGCCTGAGGGAGAGACAAATGGAGCTGCAGGGCTGCTGGGGCTCAGCAGAAGCCACAGGATCGGTGTGCATGGATACAAGCTGATCCAGTGCTTCTGCAGGGCTGTCAGGACTCAGCAGAAGCCTCAGGATCAGTGGTGGCCTCCATCTGATTGGTACTTCCAGAAGCAGCGCATAGTTGGAGGTGCACAGAAGAGAAAAGGAGGAGGGAGGAGAGAGAGGAGATGATATAAAAGGAGGTGGTTTTGATGGGAAAGGGAGAGAGAGAAAAAGACAAAGGGGGAAAGAGAAGGGAATGAAGAAAGAGAGACGGAGAAATGCAGCCTTGAGGAGAGGAATCAGTGCAGGTGCACCAAAGAGAAAAGGGGGCGGGAGAGGAGAGGATATAAAAGAAGGTGGTTTTGGCGGGAAAGGGAAAAAAAGACAACAGGGGAAGAGAAGGGGATGGAGAAGAAGCTGTGGAAGGACAGCCCAGCAGGCAGAGAGGAAAAAGAGAGAGGAGAGGAAGAGAGGAAGAAGGGCCGATCAGCCAGCTGACCATCAAGGTATTATTGCATATTAATAAATATGTATAAATTCATCATACATTTGTCTGTGCAAAGGGAAAGTGATTCAGCAAAGGAACCACCAACAAAGAAATTAAAACCGGTACTTTTTTCCTATTTTTTTTTTACGGTTTGTAACATTTTATTAAATTATAGAATAAAATAGAAAAGTAGGACACAGTGGGGAGGAAAAAGGGAAAGAAAAGTGAGGAGGAGAAGGGAAAAATAAAAGAAAAGACACTGGCTTCTGACTTCCTCTGTTGCAGTAGAATGAAGCATTAACATCGAACCTCAACTTTTTACTTTCCCATAATAGGATAAACTAGCCATTTCTATAACAACAAATGAATCTAATCAGTAAAACCCAAAATCCCCCCCCTTTTTTTTAATCATCAAGTTGTTGACACCGTGCTAAGAAATGGTGGTACTCGAATATTGTCATGTCCTAAAAGTGGTACAATCTGTGAAAAGGTTGAAAAGCTCTTCTCTAGATGCTCTTTTATGCAAGCACATTATTTGATTTATATTCCATGTTTTGTTTCAGAGCTCAGGGAGACATACATAATGCATCCTTCATTTTTTTTCCCCCTACAACACTATGTGATTGACTGGAACTGGAACCTGAGTGTCCCCCCCTCCTAGTCCGATACTTTTAACATTATACCCCATTCACCCAAGTTTTCTGAAACTTATTACGAAGTAGAACTTCTGCCTAAATAATATTATTTCCCATTTCTGAAGCCATTCAAGTGAAGCAATCTCTTTTATATTTGTGTGTGCGTGTGTTCTCACAAGATTGACACCAGTTTGACTCCTGACAACTCCCTGGAAAAGTCCCTGCAGATTTCTTGGCAAGATTTTTCAGAATTGGTTTGCCATTTCTTTCTTCCTAGGAAAGAAAGAGAGCGACTGGCTCAAGGCCTCCTGGCTGACTTTGCACCTAAGGTAGAACTAGAAATCAGGGTTTCCCAATTTCTGGCCTAGTGCCTTATCCACTACACCAAATAGTCTATCATTTTTCTACATATTTGTTATTTTTCTCTCAAGTCTAGAAAAAGATACAGTAGTAACAGGGTGGCTTTGAAACCCCAATTTGATCATCTAAAAGGGGTGTTTAAGCAGCAAATAATCTCTGTTTGTGTCATAAAACAGGAGATTTTGTTTTATGACACAAAGCAGAGACTATTTTGTTTTAGCAATTTGTAGGCTGCCCAATTCCCAATAGCTGAGCAGCTTACTTTTAAAAAGCTAAAAAAAGAAAAATCATAAATAGCCTGAGGTCAGACATATAAACAAAAACCATTGTGTATGGTCTCCATTCTCAACCTACCCCAAGGCCTGAGAGAACAGACAAGTTTTCAGTAGCTTCCTGACTTCATAAGGGTGGAAGCCTTCTGGATCGTTAGATTGCAAATTAAAACCCCAAATTTAATAAAACAACAATAAATATATTTTCTAATGGTAGTGTGTTTATTGAATGGTTGAGTGATCTTTCTGCAGCAGAATACTGTTAAGACAAAAATGGGTTTCTGATCCAAGGCAAACTCTAGAATATTCTATTTAAATACAGCGGTAGTAATTTCAGATTCTCATCTTTCACTAAAACCATATAATAACTTTTAGAAGCAGAGCCGTCCAAATCTAATGCTAAAAAAAAAAATAAAGAGCCATTTTACTGGGATGGCCTCTTCCATCTATGTCAGTGGCGGCAAACCTATGGCACGGGTGCCAGAAATGGCACTCGGAGCCCTCTCTGTGGGCATACATGCGTTGCCTCAGCCTTGCCTCTCCCCGCGACCCACTCACCAGCAGCCTGCCTGGAGGAGAGTCATCCCCGAGCGTGGGCCATGCGGAGCAGCACAGCCAAGGACATGGCAGCCAGGCAGCATGGACAAGACTCTGCCCTCATGCCCCATCACACATGGTTGATGCTGTGGGGCGTGGGCAGAGGAAGTGGCCGCCATGGTACTGCTGGGCTGCCTGGGCGATCTGCGGTGGGCCCTGGAGGCAGTGAGTGACCCTGCAGGCAGGCAGGGCGGGGGACGGGGTGGGGGCAGAGTGGGGGCACAACATGGGGTAGAGCAGGGTGGGGCCAGTTTTTGGGCAGTCGGTCTCTAAAAGGTTCGTCATCACTGATCTATATGATGAGAGACAATCTGTTCTTCCCAACAACTTTCAATGGCTAAAAGGAACAAAATAAATTATGAGAAGCATAACGTACTAAGAAAAGGTACTTCTTTCTTAATGACCACAATTGGGACTGAAATCTCAGTCATTGAGTGAAATGGTTGTTCAGCAAGATGTGATACAACTGCTCACATGACTGCTTTGCTCAACCACAAGCCCAGTTGCAGTCATTAAGTGATCATGTGAGTTGTTAAATTGATGGAGTCCTTGTAAGAAGCATCAGGTGCCTCTGGAGTGTTAGAAGAGACTCTGAAAGGCTCCATTCAGAAGCTGAATATCCTTCCTGCTGAAATCCAAGCAGGATTTTCAGCCCCTGAGACAGTCATGCATGTCCTGCATGGGGTTTACCACTTGCTTGAATCACTCCACTCCTTACTTTACCACAATTTCTCTCTACTCTTTGGTTGGATTTTGGCACCAACTCATATCTAGGGTTGGCTGTAAGAGCTGCCTGCCAAAGAAGTTCATCTCCCCTTTGCAAGCGGAAGCTACTACCTTCCTGTAGGATGCAGGAGAGGGTTCAGGACTTCAGGATTTGAGCTCCATTTCTCCGTCCTGCCAAAGGAATTCAGCTCCCCTCAGCAGACAGCTCTTTCAGCCAGACCTCAGAGACAAGAGGAAGTCTTTTCAGCAGATGGCAACAGCTTGCAACCTTCCCTGTTGGCTTCCCCACTGATTTTTGAGGGAAGCCAGCAGAGAAGATTGCAAATGGTGATCACATGATTGTGAGAAACAAGTCATGCAAACAGGTTTCCAAGCATCCCAAATTGTGACCATGTGCCCACGGAATGGGCGTGACATTTTACGACAGCCAGAAGTGCTTTATGGGCCATAAAGCACTCCTTCTGAGGCTGTTGTAACTTTGAATGTCTGTCAACTGACCAGTCATAAGTCAAGGACTCCCTTTATTGCCCCATGCACTGTTTTTATACAAAACAGTGAAATCGATACTTAAAGCACAGCACAATTATTATAGAAAATTAGGTAGATGTATGCTATAAAAATGAATTAAATATAAACTCAAATTCTACTTTATTTTATGACATTTAAAAGAATCAATCTCTCTCTCTCTCTCTCTCTCTCTCTCTCTCTCTCTCACACACACACACACACACACACAATGTTCTGTAATTTTTCATCCAGAGGACACACAGCTCTATCCCTAAGCAATGTAGCAACTGGAGGACCTCTGTTTCCGGAAATTCCATGTGCCTAACAGAGCATCTGCAGAGGTCTAAGGAAGGGTCATACTCCATATTTTCCAGCAATAAGGGCTATTTGAAAAGAAAGTGCAAATTCAGTTATTTTACACAAAGCTTAATGAAGGCAAACTTTCTATTACAAAAGCTCTAGCCTGGGCAGCATGAATAGATAATCATCATTTAACAAAAAATATATCATTGATTACCTAAAGGGAAGCAACACAACTAGCCAATGCTGAGCAGTGTGGACAGCTGGCTTTGTGCAAAAGTTATTCTTTGCCCAAATTTTCAAGCCATTCATGCCTCTACATAAAAAGAAAAGAGAACAAAACTGAAAAAGAAAGATCCTTTTCAGATGCACAAAGCAAGCCTGGCTGAGACTTCCATTGTCTCAAAAAGTCATCCCTACCCTGATCCCTCATTACGGCAAGGGAATGGCCAGAATGGCATTACAATGAACGTAAACCATTTCCGGCTATCATTTGCTCCTACCATCTCCAAATGAAGGCAGACATTGCATAATCCAAGCCGCAAGATCTCTTGACAGGTGGATGATTTATGCTCATACTCGGAAGAATCTGAGAGCCTGTGGAGGAAATCAGCATGAACAAGGTGGTGGCAAGGCAGATGATCTCAGTGGGCTTGCAAAGGCTGGCAGGCTACAGCTAACTCAGGTGCAACCAGAGCACAGAGGACTGAACTCTTATTGCTCTGATTCCAGCCCAGTAAGAGTCCATTTGCATTATTATGTGCATTACATATACTTTCAGTCACTTATTTGTGAATTTTTCCCCCCAGGTCTAGTCTGATTAATTTGTAATAGCTGCATGAGCAAATTCTGAAAAATATTGTTCTGGAGATTAGAAACTGTGCTTCTGATTATTCTTACATCCATCCAATATTCAATAACATTTTGCATATAAGATTAGGTTGATAGATGTATTAAAGAGGACCTTGGAAGCTGATTTTCAGAAAGATCTAACAGCAGTCAAAGCTACACCTGCCTAGAATAAATACACATTGTCTGACATGTATTTGTTTAAAATGTGCACTTTTAAATTGACAAGTATACCTGCAAAATAGAACTGTTCTCTAATGATTACAAAAAAATGTCCCAATCCAAAACAGATTTTCCTCCCTCAAATAGGAAATAATATGAATTCACTGAAGAATATCTGGTGGAAGGAAGAGATTATAACATGTTTTCTACCATAACTTCATGAAGTCCTTAGCTGGACTATGAACTATGGCATTGTTTCACAGCAATATTTTTGTGTTATGTAAATATTCAAGAGTAAGCTGGCTTATTCAAGTCAAGTCTTTTCCAGTANGGTTAACAGGTGAACCTCAACATATGACTGTTTAATGATATTTTGAAGTTTCAATGGCCTCAGAAAAAGTGACTTAGGACCCATTCTTGAATTGACAACCATAGCCACACCAAACCACAGTGACATGATCACAATTCAGTGACATGATCACAATTCAGCTTAGCAACCAGCTTGTATCTATGACCAGCAATATTTTGTGATCACATTATTGCAATTTGAGACCTTCCCAGCTAGCTTTTGACAAAGTAAATTCGGGCAACCAGATTCATTTAAGGTGTGCATGATTCATCTAACGACCATGTTAATAGCTTAACCACAGTGATTCACTTCCCAACTATGGTAAAAATGGTCATGACATCAGGTCCAATCATGTGATGACCTGCTTAATGACCACATCACTTAGCGACCAAATTCTGGACCCAAATGTGGTTATAAGTGGAGGGCTACAAATACAAAGGAATTAACAGACTAGGAGTGATCATTTCTTTACTGAGCTGGCTGATCTCTGTTCCCCAAAATAGGTACTCATGGCAGAGGTAGAGAAATAGTACCTTTCATTTCACTAATTATTTGCTTCTCGTTTTCACACATGAAGTTATCAGTGTCTTTGGAAGAAAGTGATTGGAAGGAAATATCAATCCTTTGTCAAATAGTATTCATTTTGTAAGTTCCACAAAATGATCTTTAACTCACAAACTAATATGATACCAATCACTTCCTTTACATTTCATGAAAAAAGCCCACATCTATTCTTCAGCATAGTAGCAAGTTCCGCTATGAACGTTTTGTTAAAATGGCAAATTTTATTAAATTAAAAATATAGTGGGGAAAAAATGAGCCAAAATAGAATCATTTTCTTTTGATTTGGTCTTTAATTCTTCCTTGCTGATCCCCATCTCATGATGTTATGCAAATGCCACTTAAGGAAAGGTGATTTAATTTGCAGCAGGCAATCTATAAAAGGTTTTCCAAGGAAAACAAAAATGTTTCTTTTTTTCATTGATAGAGTAAAAGCTTTATCCACCACCACCCCAGCTTTTAAATACCTTGCACGACTGAAACTACTATACACTTTTTACTCAGTAATATTTTTTGTTTTTTTAATTTGGTTAATTTAACAGAGTTGGGACTGCTAAATTTCTAAATTGTATTGTAACTATTTCTAGGGATTTTATTTGACTATATACCACACTAATAGACCAGAATAGATATTGCCTAAACAAACAATCAAATAGACAGGTGGCATAAGAATAATGTCAGAGTGTTGTCTAACACAATTACCAGACTATAACAGAAGCATTTTTCTTAGTAATAAAGGAAATCATGATAAAATCAGTATTTTTTCTCTCTCTTCAAGGATTAAAGCATTTATTATTTGGGTTGAATCTGAAACTTTTCTGACTCTCAACACCTTTCCATTTTAACTGATAGGGTGAAAAGTGGAGCTATAGATGAGCATTAAAGACACGTACATCCCTTTAATCAGATAACCCATTCAAAGACTTTTAAATTCCCAAGAAGCCACTTTACAAGGCACGTGACACAGCCAAATCCATTCTAGAATGTAGAGAGAAGACTGAAGGGGGGGAGAAGAGAAATGCTTATTCCAGCTGAATAAACTAGATTTCAGGTTTTTTGTTTAAAAAACCCCCAAGAAATTAAAGAAATAAATGGCAACAAAAGAAAGGAAGCTGGCAATTCAAAGCGACTTCTGACTGTACAATTCTCCCTTGAGAGTAACTATAGCAATTGAGGTTTCACAATCTGCCTTTAAATGCATTTTTTTAACTTCATTAAACAGCTTTATTTAAGGACTCTTCATAAAAGTAATTTAATTAAAAATGAGATGTTGGTGAAAACATCTCATCTATTTAGATTAGGATATAGCATCATCAAAGAAATGTCCTGGGAGAAAAAGAGCTGCTTTGGTCTAGTGGGTAAGGCACCAGACTAGAAAGCAGGAGACCATGAATCTAAATCCCGCCTTAGCCATGAAAGCCAGCTGGGTGACTTTGATCCTGTTCCTGTCTCTTAGCCCAACCCACCTCAGAGGGTTGTTGTGGGGAAAATAGGGGGAGGAAGGTGCATTGGATATGTTCACTGACTTATTTGTAAAAATAATAATGACAGGAAACAAACAAACAAACAAACAAATATTAGCCTAAAGGATAACATAATAAAGAAGAGGCTCCCCCAAACTTGAGAGGAATAAAAGAACTTATCTTTCCTGATAATAATAAAAAGTTTGCATACAGAAGATATTTTGGTATAAAGTGACTCCTTATCACTCCTTATGACTGCCAGATTATCAAGGTAGAATGACTGAGGAGACAAAGGAGATAGAAAAAAACAATGAAGATGAAAAAAGTATAAAGTAAAATAAATTCTATTTATGTTCCTTTTGTTTTCTGGTAAAACGTCAGAGCATACAACATAACCACATGCACTACATTCAATACATGCATTTTAAAAAAATAAATTACAAGCATTAACCTAAAAATACTTTACCCAGTATTCTTGTTATTTGTGGTAATATTTTAAAGGGCAATACTTTTGATGCAGCTCAAAAAAAAAATATTCCCAAGATTAAAAGAAACAATATATTCTTACTTGGTTAGTTTAGTTTTGTAAATTAACAAAAAAAAAGTACATTTCTGATCTGAAGGGTCCTTGGGGCTCTCTGAGCTTGTTTTCTTGCAAACGTTTCATTACCCTAACTAGGTAACATCATCAGTTCTGATCTATGAAGCATTTCAGAATAAACTGCATAAAGAAAGTTTATATTAATATGCAGTGGTGTCAACAGGAAATATCTGATTGAGAAGCTCGTGGTTTGAGTTATCTAGATGATAGACTACTTAAAATGTGTTGTACCTTCCTAAAATAGATAAACATGTGCTTTGCCAAAGCGTGATTAGAAGATCTTTAAATTGAATCCTGTGGGGATAGAAATGAAACTTCTGAAGTAAGGATCTAAGATAAAGACTTGTATACTGCAGAAAACCTCTTAAGTNTTTTCTGTATTCAAAGTACAAATAGTTCTGCTCTCTAAAATGAATAAGAAGAATATTAAAGCAGTTTTCAAGTGAAAGCCGCCAAAATTTAACATTTCAAAATTTTCTAGCTATACGTTTTATTATACTTTATTTCGAGTATTTGCCTTAAAACAAACTACCAGTATAAACTACCAATGACTAGGAATGCACAATGTGGCATACTTATTGTTCTTTTCTTTTTTAAAAAAAAATGACAGCTAGCTCTTGATCACAGTACTCATGTTGCAGACTGCAAATAAAATCATAATCTGGCTCAGACAAAGAGTGTCCCAGACGGTGGAAAATGACAGATGCTAGAAACTGGCAGGAAGTCCAAGCAGCTGACTATTGGCTCAACTGGAGAAGTGTGGCTTCATTTGTGACTGGTCCTATTAAATGTTACTTGAAACAGTTTCTATAGTGAGGAAGAGCTTAATATACAAGGAATATCTGAGGGACAGTTCCATGAGATCACACATGTGATATTTACAGCTTGTAATTTTAGTGTTTCTTGATACCCTGTCTACTTTGATTGATTGAGCAAGTCATGTGTAGTTCCACTTCTTTCAGCAGATCTGGTGCCAAGATCACAAAGCCTTGCCTGTTCAAATATTATAAGAAAACTATTTGATGTTGGTGGTTTAAAGTTACCACACTGAAAGAAATAAAGTTCTGCCCCAAAACTGGGAGATATGTATCTATTTTAATTTGGGGAATGGTTCAGCCAAATTATGCCAAACTTTTAGGGTAGGGATTAAACACATGCACACCCCTTTGTAACTTTTTTAGTCTCAGAACATGATACATCTCTCTGCGCCAAGACTAGTCAATCTTTGAAGAGTACATACACTGACCGGAGTAAGAAGCAAAAATAATTTAAGCAAGTAGCTTTCTTCACAAAGCAAGATGAGCTTTGTTAATCTCAGACATTTTGAAACAAATGTGTTTTGTATGCCAAAGACAAAGGGCCAAAGGCACTTATTGTTCTGCAGTTTGATGGGAAAGATGTCACATAAAACCAAATCCTGCCTCATTTCACCAAGTTGCTGACTTTCCCTTAGTTATCACTGACATAACTGCCACAATTTCTGGTGCATGGGCAAAAGTTCACCCATTTACCTCCCTCTGAGCTAACTCAAGTGAATATATTTTAAGGAATAATATTTCTTGAGTAAGACAAAAATGCTAATTTTCTTTTTAGCCTGGGAACTGAATATATAACAAATGGGGATATTCATTAAATCAAAGAGGGGCCACTATATTTTTGTTAATTAAAAATGATAGACTTCTAACAGTTATGTAGTGCAAAAAGACTTTTGAACCCATAGAAGCTTACATCTTCTAATTTAAGGAAGAAAAATAAATGCACAATGTATGGAATAATCACAAAGGAGAAATATATTAGAGAAACATCTGCCCCAAATTAATACATTTTCTTCTCTACGGGTTAATTTGAAACAAAGCTCCTTAATCAGACACTACTTTTTAAAATATATGTTAAATAATTCTTGCAATACATCAGCAGTTTGCATCTGTTATTCTACAAGACCGCCACCCTTTTCTTCCAAGCCTCAAGATTTGTACCAGAACATAAGTGGAATAGGACTTAGATTGTCTAAATTGGTGTTTCCCAGGTCACAGGACAAGATAAACTAGATTATTAATTTCTGTTATTATAAGCAAAACACAAATCAAACTAAGCATAAATTAAACCCAATCATTATGCATTCAGGGCTTGCATTTAAAGGAAGATACCTTTACAGCTACTGAAAACTAAGAATGCCTTCAAATTAAAAATGCATTGCTGAATATTATTTCAAAAATGCTGCATAAATGTTTTATTACAGGGAGACAATATAAAAAAACAACTGAAGTGAATTTCTTCTTTTCATCTTATCTTTTTCTTGGACATTATAAAAGCTTGTGCTTTCTCTTCCTCTCCAGTTTTGAAGGCCCCAGAAAGTTACTCTTCCTTGCACAACAACTTCTGTTTTCTACTTAGCAGAGTAATATTATTAGTCCATGAAATAAATCTGCCATTGCAAAGCTATTATACACAAGTTCTTTGCAAAGAACAGGGTTGGCCATCCCTGGCAGAAATGAAATCACACAATCACTGTGTGCATTGCTCCACTCTTTCTCAATGTTGCTAGTAACCAGGAGAAAGCTTCTGGATTTAATTGTACACAATTGCTACAGCTAATTACACTGGAACATGCATAAAGTCTTTGTCAGGAATTACCAATCAGAAAACCCCTATGTTCCATAGTATCATTTGGTCATTCTATATAGGATTTTAAATGTCTGGGGAAGCACTTTCCACTTGTTTTCCTACACTTAATATTGTGTGTGTACACAAACACACACACACATATCTCCCATTTATTTGGCACTCTCTGCAGTATTTTAAGTGGTAGCTGCTCTCTGTGGTCTGAGACAAGTACATCAGATCAGTTTTTTGTTAACCTTAGTAAGAAAAACTGGCAACAGAGCAGTATTCCTGGTTAAATTGATTGTACTGCCCATATTTACATCACCTGAAAATCTTGTGTTCCATTTAGAATGTAATGACAATGCCTGCATATTATTATCCAGTGTGTTTTAATCAGCAGCAGAGCTCTTGAAGGAATGGTGAGGAATAAACAAAAACAGACCTATTTCTCTCCTGTCTCAATGCTGATTGATTATCAAATGAACTTATGGTATACCATCCAATTAGTGAACATACATCAGTTCTTCAGTTAACAAATGAGCCTGACTAGCCACTAAGAGAGTTCTCAAGAATTTCAAATGACAGCAGAGCATAAGTAATTAAAGATAGCAATCATAGATGCTGCAATGCTAAAACACATGAAGTATCTTGGCAGCAAAAAAGTGTAAATGACTAGTCTATAGCTAAAGCAGGATTAAAAAGACATAGCAAAGCTGATATGGGGTGTGGCATTCTTTCATTCTGAGGAACCATGGCATGTGAAACAAGGCAGTTAATGTCTATGGAGATTCTCAGTCATCCAGGTCATGATTATCCCAAAGGTGCTTTTTCAGAAGGCAACTGGACTTTCTTGTTTTTCTTTGAAGACGTTTCGCTTCTTCAAAGCTTCTTCAGCTCTGACTGGATGGTGTTGTCTGCATCTCAAGCTGAGGCACAAATGGTACCTGTAGTCTGCAATCCTTCCATTCCCCACCATCCTGAAAAAGCACCTTTGGGACAAGGCAGTTCATGTTGGACAAAGTCAGAGGTTTAAGCAGAAAAAACGTACAATATTTTTTGCAGAGTGTGCTCCCTCTGCCTATGTTAAATGCCTTTCTCTCTCTGCTGTCTTCCAACATGAAAAGAGGCTAAAGGCCATAGAACAACTCCCCTCACCCCCCAATTCTAAACAATATTTGGCTTGAGCATGGGCTCCTGGTGATCACCTGAACTTGCATGTATATAGAGCTCAGAAAGAGGGGTTCTTCACCAGATGCTTCTGCCATCTGAGTTGGGGTAAGGCAGAATGGCAAAAGGCCCATTCATGCTGGCTATTTTTAATTGCTGATCTTGTTTATTTATGCATGTGTGCATGTATGTCTGCATCACTTTGTTTGACGTTAGTGGTCTTAGAAACAGTTGGTGGAAGGCTGTTGCATTCATCTACTAAGTACACAAACACTTGAGGGTTCCATCAATAAGGAAATATATTTTGGATTATGGAAGCCAAAACAGTAAATCATATAAAATGATTATCCTTTACTTACTCTTTTGGATATTAACCCATGACTCACAATACATTGTTTTAATTCTATTTTCCTTCCTTCCTTTTTTTTTTGCATTGACTAAACTTTTGTCTTTAATTTTTATGTTCTCATGTTGTGAGAGTCATAGCAACATAGAGGAGCAAACTTTCTAATAAGGAACCTTATGGCACTCATTTTGACAAAATATTTTCTAAAAATATTCTTGGGGATATTTTAGATCAGCATTTTTCAACCTTGGCAACTTTAAGATGTATGGACTTCAACTCCCGGAATTCCCCAACCAACTTCAGAAATTCATTTTCTAACCCTTGATTATAACTGCATACTTTTGGTAGCTGAGGCCACAGACTGAGGTCTCAGCATGTTTCAGTATGTTTATGTAAGACTTTAATATCTTTCAAAAATTCATCAACTTTTTTAAAACATAGGAGAGATTTTGTTGAGCAGAATAGCAATGCAGTGACAAATATCCTCAAAAACATCATAGCAGGCTGGCTGGCTGGAACATAGAACAGCAATATTTTAGATATATACAAAGTCTTTCTGTCTGTTGTCTATATAATATTGGCAGAGAATGTTGGGAACTTAGACATCTGCCATGGAAAGGTCAAAATCTGGCATTTTACAGCAGCATCTGTCTGGACACTGAAAACAGATTGTTACTGTACTTGTTTGGATTTAGCAAGGCTTCTGCCTTGTTCACACTAATTTCTGTATTAATAAAAATGTTTATATAAGTACCATATTGTCCAATATGCTTATCTATTTTCCACGAAGGGGATACTATGTTTTTATGAAGGCTAGAATAATTCAAATCTTGCAACCATTTTTTTTTTAAGTAAATAGATTTAGGCTGTCATTTTTTATTCATACTGTGCCATCAGCATGTAGCAACTGCTGTAGCCAACATGAAGGTTGCAACAGTAAATTTTATTATAGACTGGTAATTTAATTGAACAGATTTACATTTGAATAAATGGCCTCCTCTGGCATGCTGCATGGGATTAAATTTTTTAAAGTATACATTAAAAACAAACCTGAGACATAGCAACTCAATCCTGTTCTACAATATAACCAAAAAAAGGGTTATAGCAAGAATAAATATGCATGATTCTCCCTTCTACTGTATTGTGTAAGCACCCCAAATTAGCAGAAATAAGCAGTATATTTTCCATTTTAAAAAAGTACAAAATTTCATTGTACAGTATTTGCTTCTTAAATATAATTTAATGACTCCCCTTATTTCACAAAACTTAAAACATTTAATTTACTCAGCATTGAGACTTAAGACTGAGTAAAGATTAAGGGTGACATCTCCTGTTAGACCCTGAAACTGGCTCTTAATATGTTGTTTGGGTCAAATCTGTGAAACTTAAAAGATAGTTAAGAAATCTCGGATGATAGGACAGATATCTCAGTACCTTGTTTTTTGAAGGAATTTCTAGCATTGCTAATGAGCATCAACTCATTAATGACCAAATATAAAGCTATTTCTTTGAGTAATTAAGCTGTACATTGATTCATATTATAATGAGTTTCTTCCACTTCTCTGGAAATTGGATGAAACAGTTGTCTTCCTGAAGTTCAGTTAAGAAAAAAACAATTCATGGGGAAGTTTTTGAATCAACCATTTAACAAACAAAAAAGTCAAATAAAGGTCAATTCCTGCACATGTCACATATTCTCTAGGGCAGAAATGTCCTCAAATTTCATGCTGCCATCTCAAGACTAGACAATTAGAACTGCTGAACCCTCTATAGGGAATGGATTATACATATCCGAGATAGCATACTTTAAAGTTGCATTCCAAATAAGCCTAAAATGGAATAAAACAAGAATTATTTGTTTTTTGGGATCTCTATCAGTCTAAAAATGGATATTTGCAGAAGCATACTCTACCAGGCGCCAGCACCTACATAAAGAAGGAAAGAAGAAATTCTCTCAAGGAGCACAGGGGATAATTTTTGCCACAGTTATCTTATTCTAACTTCATTTCATTTTGTTTTCCAAAGAAGAAAGAGATTAAACAGTGAGTGTTTAACCTTCAATATTTCCCTAGCTTAAATTGCTATTTGAAGCTGTCATTAGCCATGCTGGGGAAAAAGAAAGGCATGGTTTTGCACTTATATTTTCAACTGTGAAATGTCGCTTTGTTGTTTGATGATGGGAGATCCCTAATCCCTAGTTTGGGGATGAATTTTCTGCAACAATACTTATCTTGAAGGTAGAGGACAAAAAGCCTTCTATTTACAAACATCCAAAACAAAAGAGGAACAGCAGCATAAATAGCTTGAGGAAAAGATCAGCATTGATCACTTTCACAAATCTTGGTTACTGAGATGACAGGAAAAACAAAAACCTATTATATGAAGGGAAAAAATGGCAATATGACTCAATCTGCACAATGCCTTTTTCCTTCAGCTGGAGAAATAGATTTAGCTGTAACAACTGACTGAAAAAGGCTCATATTCTGGATGTTGTTCACGTTTGAGTTCATGTTAAGCTTCCATTAAATGTTTTTGTGTTATAGTTTCATAACATGAAACAAATTAGGGTTTCCATATGGATGAAGCCCTATCCAGATCTAAATAAAAAAAAGCCAAATCCTGAATCTCTTAATGAGGCAGAGTCCCCACTGAATTAGATAGGAATTTTTCCAGCATAAAACTAAAGGCAGCAGGATTTGGCTCACAGGACCATCACGCCTGCCAAAGCAACCATACACAGAATGAGGTTTATTCTAAGTAAGTATAATCCAATAAGAGTATGTCTGAAAGGATGTGATAGACCTAATTTTTCTATTATTGCTCGGTTACTCCATGTTTGTTTATTATATAGATTTGTAAGGCCACCCGACTAAGCATTGACTCTGCAAGCTGACTTGTGAAAAACAGTCATGGGAAAATTGGTTTCTGAAGAAAACAAAATGTGAACTTCAGTTTCTGAATGGAAAATCAAACCTTTTTTTCAATGCAAACTGCCTTTTAGATAGCTGCTTAATCTACAGCTTGGCCTTTTGGGGTATCTCAATATGGATTTCTCTGAATAAGACTGGAAATTTGTGACACTATATATAATTGCATCATATTTGTCTGAACCAGGCATACATGAACATATAAAACTGTATTCATCTTAAGGAATACAACCTAAATCTCCAGTATTATATTTTTTTAATCTAAACTGCTATTCTATAGATACATCCAGCAATAAGTTTTATTCAATTCAAATGCATTTCTAAATAAACCTGTAAATGACCAAATAGTTAAAATCTGTAGTTCTCATTTTTCTTGCTTTCACCCAGTGCTTTTTTTGTAACAAAAAAAAAAAAAAAAAGCTGCCAGAACTCACACATGTTATACAACCCGCCTTGCCTACCCTACAAGGTTCCATCCAAAAAAGGTGCCGGAACTCCGTTCTGGGCATTCTATGACAAAAAAAAAGTCCTGCTTTCATCAATACAAAAGCTTGCTTTTGTTTTATAGAGTAAGGGATGTTGAACTGATAGATCAGAAATCAATACTAAGTTACAATCCAATGGAAGATGAGCTGCAATAATGGCATTCTAATATATGACAAAGAAGCAAATAATCAAAATCATGTCTGTGAAAAAAATGGGTCCCAATCTAAGAGGCTGAAGGCTGCTGCTGATGGAAGATAGATGCATTACAAACAACTTTAGATTTCAAAAACCTCAGGCTGACTATCTGCTGTGGGAGATGTGTAGATCACATGATATCTAAAAGGATACACATTTTTTACAGTGTCTACTTATTCAATATTTTTGTATTTGAAGGGCAAGCACAATCAAAATATGTCTTAAAATTATAGGAATTGTGTATTGAACTCTTAATAGCTATAACAAGTTGGGTTTCAAAGAGGCAGAGGTCAAATTATCAGTATTCGCTGGATTATGGAAAAACAAGGAGTTCCAGAAAAACATCTACTTCTGCTTCATTGAATATGCTAAAGCCTTTGATTGTGTACTGTAGATCACAATAAACTGTGGCAAGTTCTTAAAGAGATGGGAGTAACACACCACCTTACCTGTCTCCTGAAAAACCTGTATGCAGGTCAAGAAGCAACAGTTAGAACCAGACATGGAATAATTGATTGGTTTAAAATAAGGAAAGGAATACAACAAGGCTGTGTATTGGAAAAGATTGAAGGCAAAAGAAGAAGGGGACGAGAGAGGATGAGATAGTTAGATGGTATCATTGACACAATGAACATGAATTTGGGCAGACTCAGGGAGACAATGAAGGACAGGGAGGCCTGGTTTACCATGGGGATCACAAAGAGTCAGACACAACTCAGCAACTGAACAACAACAAATCGTCTATCTGCTGTTCTGATTTCGCTAACTTCAGCAGTCATAGGTTGTAGACTACTGTAACTGCCTGAGTTTTTAAGAACATTATATACATTGTATGAAACAATTTCCGTCAGACATTTATTTTATAGTTGTTTATATTGGATAACATCATTTGTAAATGTACAAGTATCAAAGTATAATGTTTAGCTGATGTATCAGAAAAAAATACAGTTTGCTTACATTAAACTGAAGAAATTTCTCTCGCTCTCTATGGAGCAATTATATTGTTTTATTTTTAAAAACAGTCATGACATCTGAAAATGATACATTGCATTTCTCAGATTAAATTATAGTTCTAACAGTGTTTATGAACAATTCTATAAAAGGGCTTTATCAGCCTTACCTTCTTTCAGCATTCCAACTTTTAGACACTTCATAAAACGACAAGCTTGACAGGATTTGCGTCTGCGCTTTGTGATTTCACATTCATTTGTTGCTGGACAGCTATATTCTATGTTACCTAAAATATTTAAAGTACATAAAAAGAAGAATCCATTAAGAAACATCAGCTATAATTTTGTTAATCAATTAAAAGAAATACAAATGTAACTGAAAGTCTAAACAAAAAAACATGAAATTGAAAATGTTAGCAGCTGGGCTTAATTTTTTTTACAGACTTTTTTTGTTTTTGCAAACAGTGTCTTATGCCAAAGAAAACTAGAAAAGCAGAATATTAAAACCACATGGCCTGATACAGTTTAAAAGTTTAAGTGGGCTATTGCTTAGCATAGTTTGGACAAAACTCAGCAGTACTTTTTCGTGCGGCTGCTGATAAAAACAGGATCGCCAACATGATTGCCAATGTCCGATAATGATATGGCAGAAGAAGAAGAAGAAGAAGAAGAAGAAGAAGAAGAAGAAGAAGAAGAAGAAGAAGAAGAAGAAGAAGAAGAAGAAGAAGAAGAAGAAGAAGAAGAAGAAGAAGAAGAAGAAGAAGAAGAAGAAGAAGAAGAAGAAGAAGATTGCTTAGCATATAGCATTTCCCCACAAAATAATAAATGCAGAGTATTTTAATCACTTTGCTATTGTTTGCTTCTCAAGGAAAACTATCTGTTTCTGCAACCTTTTATTCCCCAAGGTTTTGAGGTGAATGTAGCACCCAAATTTGTTTCAGCTAGAATTCATGGTGGAATTCTTAAAAAGAAATTCACTAAAGCTTCGGGGATTTAGAAAATGAAGCACTGGGCTGGAAAAAGTAAATATAAAATCATCAAAGGTAGATGGAGAACTTTTTTTCTATTTTTAGATTTCAGAATCAAACACTGGAAGAAGAATTTCATTCAACTTATGGAATTCACTGCTATCAAATAAAACAGTGATAATTGCTTAATATGTTTAAAAAGACCTAGATGCATTCAGGAAGAAGAGAGTTATCAATGTATTTTTATTAAGATACATTTTGTTAAGAAAGGGGAATTGGGTTTGAGAGGCAAAATACAGTTGAATATCACCTCCTTTTCTTGATTTTATAATCTGTTTAAGGAATTCCTGAAAGCACCTGATTTTATGAAGTAGGAAAAAATTTCTGCACTTGGTAGAGCTTCAGTCTGCTTTAAGATAGGATTTCTTGTGTTCTGTTTCAATATAATATGCTAATTCAAGCAGGGGAATATTATTTGTTAAGATGAATTTAGTTGTTTGACTAATATATGTGTTCTTACTGACTTGGACATTCACAATTACATTTAGTAGGTGCAATCTGTGGTGCTAGTACTTCATGGAAAGAATAAAAATGCTTTTCCCCCCCTCCGTGCTTCCCCATTTGCTTTAGAAGTATTTTGTTACTTTCTAACCCTTTCCCCTTGTGATTAAGTGCATTAGTATCTTAATGAAAATGCATTCTCTTTATTGCTCTCTTGGGAAGTGGGAGGTCATCACACCAAATGCATAAATTGCCATCAGAGACAGCCCAGGCATAATTGCAATTTTGCTGCTCCATGTTTGCTGCACTCTGAGCCTCAAGACGTCCCCTGAAACATGTAGAGATTCTAGTAATTAGCATAGAGTATGCCTGGGACCAGAGCATTGATGAAATATTTCAGAGTTAATCACACTTTGTAAACACTGATTTATATTGACTACCTTTCTCCAGACTGATGTCTCCTCATTAAATATCACATTAGCAGGTTGCAGGATTGTACAGATTCAAATTCTCCACAACTGCTAACTTAACAAGGAGTTATACTATGCACAACATTATGCCTGTCTGTTATAACATATAAATGATGAACTAGAGTGAAAACAATGCATTAAGAGGGAATTCAGTATCTACTGAAAGAACACAATTAAAAAATGTGCATTGGTGGCATCAAAGGCTTAGACTGAACTATATAGTCCCACAGATGCCCCGACCTCCTATTTTAAAAGAAATATAAATTACAGCAATTCTATCAAACACTAGAAATTAAAACAAAATGTACTCTTAAAAACACCTACATAAAATTTAATTCCATTAAATCTAATAGATACACCTAAGTGTGTATTTATTAAATATAGCAACATTGATTTAAAATATACCATAATGTTTTTGTTTTAGAAACAAATGGCAGAATACAATGCAGTCTGCCCTTTTTCTGCTTTGATAGGTAGACAGGCAGACAGGCAGACAGGCAGACAGATAGAAGTGCAGGCAGTCCTTTGGTAGGGATAGTACTGCTTTTGATGTTTGCCTAAAGTAAATTTAAGTTGAAATGTGTTACTTTGATTTTTGTAGTGAGGATTAGATGTGATATTTACATGTATACTTATCATCATCTCCATCTCTACTATAATCATGGTGGCTGTTGGTCCATCCACAAAATAAGTTAAAAACAAAACCTGACAGAAATTACAACATCTGAAGAAGCCATTTAAGCTATTAAGCCCAAATCACTATTCAATATAGGAATCCAAATTAGAACATCCCAGACACATGGCTTTCTAATTTGGTTCATCATAATCTACCACAGGATAACTGAGTTCGCCATAGAATTACCATTAAAAAGAAGGTATAGTATAGGGGGTACCTTGCTCAATAGTAGTAACTGTGAGAGGGATCTTTGAGTCCTAGTGGACAATCACTTAAATATGAGCCAGCAGTGTGCTGCAGCTGCCAAAAAAGCCAACACAGTGCTGGGCTGCATTAACAGAGGGATAGAATCAAGATCTCGTGAAGTATTAATACCACTTTACAATGCTTTGTGGTAAGGCCACACTTGGAATACTGCATCCAGTTTTGGTCACCACGATGTAAAAAAGATGCCGAGACTCTAGAAAGAGTACAGAGAAGGGCAACAAAGATGATTAGGGGACTGGAGGCTAAAACATATAAGGAACGGTTGCTGGAATTGGGGGTATGTCTAGTTTAACGAAGAGAAGGACGAGGGGGGACATGATAGCAGTGTTCCAATATCTCAGGGGCTGCCACAAAGAAGAGAGAGTCAAACTATTCTCCAAGGCCTGAAGGCAGGACAAGAAGCAACGGATCGAAACTGATCAAGGAGAGAAGCAACTTAGAACTAAGGAGAAACTTGCTGACAGTTAGAACAATTAACCAATGGAACAACCTGCCTCCAGAAGCGGTGAATGCTCCAACACTGGAAGTTTTTAAGAAGAGACTGGACAGCCATTTGTCCAAAATGGTGTAGGGTTCCTGCCTGAGCAGGGGGTTCGAATTGATGACCTCCCAGGTCCCTTCCAACTTATTGTTGTTGTTGTTATTATTATTATTATTAAGTGTTTTTAATGACATTAAATTTAAAATCTCTCTATATCCTAAATCCATGGGGCATGATGCTCAGTGTTTAAAAATGCTGAGCTTATCAACAGGAAAGTTGACAGCTTGGGTTTGAGATCTAAGCACTGTGCAATGAGTTGAGCTCTCATTACTTGCTCCAGTTCTTGCCAACCTAATAATTAGAATGCATGCAAATGTGAGCAAATAAATAAGTACCACTTTGATTGGAAAGTAACCGTGTTCTATGCACCTTGGCATATAGCCATGCTGGTCATGTGACTACAGAAGTGTCTTTGGACAATGCTGGACCCTCGGCTAAGAAACGGAGATGAGCACCATACCCTAGAGTCAGACAAAATTGGACAGGGAAAACTTTTACCTCTGTATCCTAAACCCATCATTCCAAATCCTGTACTCTTAGCTAAGAGAAAACAGGTGTTGATCTTCTTTAGGTGACATTCTTTCAGATGTTTAAAGAGTACTATTATACCCCTCCTGGTCACCTTCTTTTAATTTTATACCCAATTCCTTCAATCTCTCTTCACATGGTTTGTTGTAGGAAGCTTGTAATTTCTTAAGTCATCTTTGTAAATCATCATTCAACCTCTTCTAATTTCTATGAATCCTTAAAGTATAATATTCAAACCTGAAAATCATACTCAAGGCGGGACATAAAGCTGAAATGAACAGAATATAGTAGATGGGTTAACATATTGAGCAGAATAGTGTAGTATTCAGATAGAAAGTGGACAAAGCCCTTTAGATCTTGTGTGTGGGGGTTTCTCATTGTTCTTTTCAATAGCTTCTTAAAGAATGAATCAATAAATCATAGTTTTCTATAGCTGTTAATATACTGTGTGTATATATATATATATATATTATTTGAGGGGGAAACTATTAATGATACAAATTGGAATGTGCCTACTTTTTCTAGTAGTTGGAAAAAAATGTTCTGCAAGGAATAATAACATATCAGCCTGGCAGCAAAGGCTTTTAATTCAGGAAACAAGAATGACAGTACAGTTTATAATACCTTATAAAACTTATTTAAAATTCTTATTTAGTTTGCAGGCAATATAGTTTTCTCATTTACAAGCTTACATCCAGCTGACTGAAAGAATAACAAACTCTATGTAACTGAAGTGCAAGGGGATAATTTGTAATTTTTGTTTTATACTTTGGCAACAAAAATCTCATAACCTAAACATAAGTCTGATGTTTTAAAATATTCTTGCTTCATGCAGACAGTAAAATTCATGTCAGCCTGAAATTTCTATACTTAACCCACATAATATAGGAATGTTTAGAAGTATTTTTGTGGGTTTTCTAGCAATGTTTCTAAACATACAGATTTAAAATAATACAACCAGAGGTAAGTTGGAAGAAACAAATGAAAGGATGTTAAAAATGTCTTTGTAGCGGGGACTGTTTGAGAGTTGGGGCCAGGGGTCAGCCTGGGGAATGGCCAGAAACGGATGGACTGTTGCCCCCAGATATTGTAGAGTTAGGAGAATGGCTGGAGGCGGAACCGGTTATTTCACGGGGTCAGCAATCGCCAGTGTCAGAAGCAGAGTTGCCAGTCCCGGGTACCTCTGAGGGTGGAGGTCCACCAGAGGATGGTGCCCATAGTATTGTTGAACCTAAGGTGCAGAGACTGAGGCGGGTGATACGCCCGGTGAAGAGGTTAACATATGATGCCCTAGGACATGTTGTAGAAAAGGAGTGATGCCTACCCCTGGTGCTGTTGATGTCAGGTAGAAAAGATCTCTATTCTTTGGGGGACCAAAGAAACTATTGGTGGGGGGAGTGTGTAGCGGGGACTGTTTGAGAGTACTTGCAGGAGCTTGACTGGGAAGGGAAAGATTGGGACAGCTGCAGTTGGCTTTGGGTGTGGTTGGCGTGAGTGGAAGGAGAAAGGATAGAAAAGGAAAGGAAAGGAGAAGGCCGGGGTGGTTGTTGGAGTTGAGAAGAGAAGGTCTGGAAGCTTATTTTATTTTTCTATCAAGGGTATTTTAAATAGAGGCTAGGTAGAGTGAAGTTTTATTGCTTCCTCCGTGGGAGGATATCTGAAACGGAGGCAAGCGAGAGTGTGGAGTAAGGGAGTTGGCTGGGG
>NW_015387786.1:73820-130088 GCF_001527695.2 Protobothrops mucrosquamatus | reverse complement strand
ATCAACCATTGTGACCGGTTAAGTTCGTGCCTGAAAGTCCTGCTTCAACAAGAAGAGCCTGCCACCCATCAACGCTGCATGAGTTCCGGCTGTAAGACATCTCACCGATCTCTAAAGAACATTACCGCAAGGCTGGACAAGGGGGGTTGTGGCTGGGAGGACCTGGGCATTGGCGGCCTCTGAAGAGGTAGCGCTACATCTTCAACCTCTCTAAAAGGGCCAAAAGAAATAGCACTTCATGTACCTTATGATAAGCTTTCATCTCATTATGGGCCATAAAGTCATTGTTGACTCTTAATGTCCATATAGATAGATCTTTTCCAATATAAATGGCAAAGCTACTATTCAGATAAAAGTAAAAGAAATTTTAAAGGGTGTTGACTTTTAGATAATGAGGAAAGTAGGTCATTTCCCTCTGACCCATAATTATTTTATAAATGTGTGTACATGGGTGTGTGTAGGTGATACATTTTCTTTTTTTTTTTTTGAAGTAGCCAAGTTTATATAAGGACAGCAGAATAATTTAGGAGCAGGGAGGGAGGGAGGAAAGAAGGAAGGAAGAAAGGAAGGAAGGAAGGAAATACTACCCTCTCCTATTTTATGTCTAATTGACAAAGTCAGCCAGTATTTGATGGAGGATATGCTTCTAGACTATATACTGATACCTCCCTTATCATAAACCACTTGGAACATTATGTTATTTCAGGCTCCAGAACAGCTCAGTTTACTAGGCAGCTCATTAATTCTCCTTGATCTATCCTGGCTATCAATACTTTCTGTGATAAAAAGAAGTTGGTAAAATAGATAAGGAAGTTATCCATATTAGAATGTAAAGAAATTTCTTTCACTACAAAGGCTCCAGTAATGAAGTCAGCTATTATGAATAATGTATATGTGAAAAATAAAAAAGGGCTTTGATAACAATGTTGAAAGCCTTAGTGCTACATTAGTTAGATGTGTGATAAAATCAAAAAATGAAGCAGTGCTTACATTTAATTAGTGAGAAGATGCTGGATCATCGGTAGATTGCATCAATAACTTACGTTTTTTGTACTAACAAATGACATGAGAAAGGTATGGCCCCAAAAAGGAAGAGTAGGGAAATAAAGCCTATTCAAGCCTTATTTTATCTTTTGACTGATACCTATTCAAGTTAATATCACTAGAATTAATAGTATTAAAATTATTAGAAAAAAATGTGTAAGGGCAAAGTGTAGATTTGGTGATTTGCAACACTAAGATCAGTGCTAGGCAAATAATTAAGCACTTCACCCTTATACAAACAAAGAAATGCATAGTTATTGAAGGAAAATATCCCCAAATATTTGAGTGCAATTCACAGAATTACAGAATGTATCAGATGGAAAGGAATCTATAGGACAAAAAAACTGAGTGCTCAGCAAAGGAATCCACTAAACTATCTCCAACAACTGGACATCCAGACCCATCTGAAACCCTGCAGTGAGGGAGACACCACTATTTACATGCACATTGTTCCATCATTACATGAAAATTATTAATAGGAAATTCCTACAAATTGTACAATGGGTAAATTAGAATCCCATTGTGCAATTACAATAGCAACTGATTCAATATGTGTGAAAAAATTATCCTTATGTACCAACCACAAAGTATCCCATGAGACTTTTGATCAGCTCAAAAGTAATCAGGGGCCTCTAAAAAAATCTCAAAAATATAACTGTTCATGCCACTAGGCAAAGAGAAATTGTCACTTCAGCAGCAGATACTGAAAGGAAGAAAGTAGCAGTGAGTGTGTATGACCGGCATAGTATTCAGGTATGATGAAAAAGATGGTCCCATATGTAGCTAAAATAAGATTCAATTATCTGTTTCCCTTCTGGATATGAAAGGGAGTGTGGCCACTTCTGTCTGGGAATTATGGTCACCTAAGTCTTTTCAAAGTTTTTGTTTCCTTCTGCATGTCCACCCCTTAGCTCAGTTTTAAGAGCTAAAGTATTTTCTCCATAATCTGTCTAGGACAGATTTTCTCCACCTAGGCAACTTTAAGAAGGTGGATTTCAATGCCCAGAATTCCCCAACCAGCAGCTTTCCTTGTGGCCAAGAAGCCAAGATGGAGAAATGCTGGCCTAAGATAACTCATCCAGATGTTCCACTAGTTTTTATTAGATTCTATCCACTCTCAGAGGAAACTTCAAGATACAAGTTTGCTCGACTTACAACCGTTTGTTTAGTGAGCGTTCAGTTACAATGACACTGAAAAAAGTGACTTATGACCATTTTTCACACTTACAACCATTGCAGCATCCCCATGGTTATGTGATCAAAATTCAGATGCTTGGCAGCTGGTTCATATTTATGATGGTTGCAGTGTTCTGGGGTCATGTGATCACTTTCGCAACTTCCAACAAGCAAAGTCAATGGGGAAGTCAGATTCACTTTGCAACTGTGTTACTAACTTAACAACTGCAATGATTCACTTAACAACTGTGGCAAGAAAGGTCATAAAATGGGGCACAACTGGCTTAACAACTGCTCACTTAGCAACAGAAATTTTGGGCTCAGTTGTGGACATAAGTCGAGGATTACCTGTATAACTAAGCTATAAATGTCCTTTTTTAGGATACATTTTCTACATGAATATTATGTATGTATGTATGTATGTATGTATGTATGTATGTATGTATGTATGTATGTATGTATGTATGTATTTATTTATTTATTTATTTATTTATTTATTTATTTTCCTGTCTATTATTTTTACAAATAACTCAACATAGCAAACTAATGCAAACACCAGGCTACCACTCTGTGGCATTTTGCTAGCAATGAAGGAAAAAGACTGAGGGATAACCACCTCATGATACCAGGGACTAAAAACTGCCACTTCATCCTTTTCCTCTTTCTCTTCATTTTCCTCTTTCTCTTCAGAGGCAAATCTGAATCCAACCTTAGTCTAGATTCCAGTTAGACTAATGCTGCTTCTTCAAAGATTGCTGAAAAACCAAGAGATTGCTAAAGACTACTAAATAGGCAAATCTATTTTTCTCAGTTCCAGACAGCATTGAGATTAAGGGAGCATTAATATATGCATTTTAAGTCATGGGTAGAACAGGTGCAATTTAGGGGCAATAGCCATCAGCATCTCTATTGTGGTCCTAATAGATGTAGGGGGGGGGAGTCCTTTTTTGCATGTTATATATTTAGAGGGGCTTAAGGGGGAAATTGGTATGTTACATCTTGCAAAGACATGTATTTTATCCCAGCTGTGTGGATAATAGGTTGGATGCCAGATGCTATGCAATTTATGTATATATTTTATTGATTGATTGATTGATTGATTGATTGATTGATTGATTGATAAATAATGCTTTGGATATCTGATAAATCCACAACAACCACCTTTACCCTATCCATGAAAGTAGACTTTCAGAATCTTTTTTTCAGATTCCTGCACAAACTTGAAGAACATCATGGTTGCTTGAAGGAGTAAGCTCATTAAAACTAATGTGAACCAATAAGTAATCACACAGAGATTGAATAGCAAAGAGGTGTTCTATTTAGATATATGGGAATGTCCTGAACACTGGAGAAAAATGTTCTTTAGTAATGAGAAAGAAAATGCACACAGAAGAATAATTTACATAATAATTACATAATTTACAGTCACCCACCTGTTATGTGTTATGTAGCAAGATGATGCCAATCCCAATTTGAAAAAAACACTGAACTAAAAATAATTTCTGAAATAAATGATGTTTTCTGTATCACTGGTACTAGCAATAATACTTAGCATTTATAAATTAATAAATTATTAAATAATACTTTGATTTTCCAAGAAGCTTCAGTTACAATCTTAGGGGACATTCTTAGGGAGGAAATGGACAGATAGCAATTTGTCCTTGAGCTATAAAAGCTTCATAGATAAGGCGAAATCTAAATAAAGTGCCTGATGCCTCAATCAGAATTTAAATATTTAAAAATAATTAAGAACATATTTAAACATCTCTAGTTAGATTAATGACTTGCAATACATTAAGCCAGTTCAATTAATTTAACAGGACTTTCGGTAGGTAAGTAGCTACGAGGGTTAGTATATTGAATGTTTGATGTAACCATATAGGGGCTTTCTTTATTTATTCAATCACTTGTTTATATTTCACTTGTTCTACAGTAATTACTGAAAGTTTAAAAGTTTAGAGAAGAGGAAACTTGTTTAGTACTTGGTTAATCAATTTGGACAAATAGGGCAAGACAGGCAAAACAAATCTGTCATTTCTTCTTTAAAATGTTCTTGGAAGGAAATGCTGATGCAAAGACTTTTAAAAAAAACTTATATAAGGAAGGTGAATAATTTAATTAGGTAATGATGAATTCAGGTTACACTTTATGTCAGGTTCATTGGACGTCTGCCATATTTGTCCTGAAGCCAAGAATGAAGTATGGCCTTTTCTTTTACTTAAAAATATTGGTTAAAAATCTGCAAACCCAAATAACTGATTTGATTTTTATGTTCTTCAAGACACTCTTTTAGACCTAACAGCATATTATCAACTGAAAATTGTGTAACTGTAACTGTTGGAAGATACAAAAATTTTTGAAGACAGAAACAAAGTATTTTTCCCTCATTTCAAAGGATTTCCCCCCCCACTTTTTCCTTCTATTCAATCTTATCCAATTCTCAGAGACTGCTTGGATAGGCCCCTGCAGGTTTCTTGGCAAGTTTTTTTCAGAAGTGGTTTACCATTGTTTCATCCCTAGTGCTGAGAGGTCACCCAATTAGCTTTGAGCCTAAGGAAAGTTGCTAGGCATCTGCCAAAACGCTCCAAAGTCTAAACTCAGTGGTGGGATTTAGCCAGTTTGCACTACTTCGGCAGAACCGGTAGCTAATTTTTTGTTGCCCAAACCCAGAATGAACTTCCAAAAGTGGCATCCACACAGAGAACCGGTTGTTCACATATTTGAATCCCACCACTGTCTAAACTCTATTTTAATTGATCTACTTCTGAATTAATGCTGATATAGAAAATGACAATTATAAATCCACAGTTTATACTAAGTTCAGAGGGGCATTGACTTGCCATTATCACATCTCAATCTGTATCTAACATTTGGGTTAACTTACTCAATTATTACTTTCTGAAATCAGTTTTTTGTAGAATAGAACTACAGTTTCCCTATGCCTTGAAGAAACTTTCATGATTAACAATGGACTCATTTTAACTAATCCATGCAACACCTTTAGGAGTATCTGTCCCATCTTGAATCCTTCCCATAATACAGCAAAATAACAGCAATATAGACAAATTAAAAAAAAAGGTTCTGGGATTTATTCCATCCCTTTTGCCCTGGATTTTGTTCATCCTTTGCCCTGGATATCAGAGCTAGAGTACCCAAAGGAAGAAAGGTGTTCCATAGTTCACAAGAACATGGCTTCTCAATAGTCTAGGGAGGGGGGAGCAGGAGGAAACACAAAAAACTAAAGAAATGATATTTGAGGAATGGGAACAAGTATAAACTAATAACACTTTCTGACCTTAACAATCTATTGGTGGGAGAGGATAGATCTAAATAATTATATTCTCCAATTTAATATTGGAAAATTTGGTAATCAGTAAGAGTGAACAATGGTCTTTGCCAGCATCCTAAAGAATGTGGATGACAATGCAGTCAATTTCATTTTTTCCCTATCAGTTACAATTTGATTCAATATTAATTGTAGGATATGACCAAGCTGAAATCGAGACAGGAGTCAAATGTGTCATCAATCATGAGTCCCTTTATGTCCACAAGAGATCTAAGTCCAGCCCATCTTGAATCCATTCTACTCTTATCTTCCAGTAATTTTCCTTGGCTGTTAGTAGTTCAGATTCTTGTAGAGAGCTTAAGCTTGCAATAAATATTTATACCCATTTGAACTGTCTGGATCTCTCAATTTTCCTGGCACTTGACATTAATCTACACTTGTGTTGATGTTTCTCTCCCCCCATGATACTGCCCATATATTCCTATATATTTATAACTGCTATTACCAGTGTGCTGCTCCAAAACCTGCATATGTCGAGTACATGGAGAGAGGATTAGCTTATGTGCATAGTACGTAAGTAAAGAAGTGAATAAATACAAAATTAAATTTAAGCAAGATGAAAACAGGCAATTACAGTGAAGATTTTGGCTCAGATTGTGATCTGCCACCAAATTGCCTTGCCTTGCCTTGAGCTCTATCAGTTTGGTAGGAACTAAAGCTGTAGTCCTACATGGCAGGGTGCTGATTAGGTATTCTGGGTAGGGAAATCAATTGGCCAGTTCACTATGGAAACATTGGAGCCAAGATTCATTTTGAGTATGAATAATACAATTTAGGAGAAAAATTGGTCCTATGGAGTTTATAGTGACAGTAACTGTGTCTTTTTTATATGAAATCAATCAGTAATGTATCACACCCACAGAATAGAGATAATCAACAGCATAGCAGGAGAAAAAATCTCATATGGGACATAGTGAAACATACTGCATTGGCTTATATCTTGCTGTCTCATACCTAACATATATTTAACACATGCTTTCCATGCAAGAAGAACCAACCTCTATTGTTAACATCTCAAGGTAAGGTTTGGGATATTTGCCTATAAATCCGGTAAACTGTTTGGTAATTACTACATACCAGTTTGAGTTATCCAGATATTTGGAATTACATTAATCAGCCCCTGATAAAGATATATGAGAATGGTGTAATATGTCTCTCATTCATCTGGATGGCTGCTCTAAATAATATAACATTATATAACAATATAACATTAACAGAGTGTTATCTGATTAAGAATAATGTATCTTCCCAGATACCATCTCTTAGGAACGTAACTAGCCACGGAACCACTGTCTTTTCTTGCATGAAGAACAATATTGCCTTGCAGCCAATAAAGTAATCCACATGCAAGACAACAAACTCTATCAGTAAGTTAATTTAATTCCTCTAACACCACAGTCTTTCCAATATATCAGCTTGCAAACACATGAAGGGTGATCACACTCACAGAGGTTGAAATGGGTAGCATCAACTAAGATGGAAACATTTTTTCTACTTGCTTCCACAACACAGTGCCCAGTGTACAAATCAATGAGTTATATGACTATACTTTCTGACTGAACTGTAACAATGGGCTTAAATAGGACTAGCCTTGAAACAACATTGGATTTGCAATTGATACAAAGCTACAATACAGAAATTAATTGGGATGGATCATAGGGCAAATACACCCCAAATTTTGATTGTTCTGATTCACTGTTCCTGCACTTTAATGCATGAGCTGTTTATATCATGTTTAATAAATATAGTACTAGGATTGTACCATCTCAGTAGGGAAATTTGTTTATTGATTCATCAAAGTTCTTCTCCTCTCATAAGCAAGTTTACATTCATCCAATACTCATAAAACAATGAAGTTCTTCTAATTAGAACTATAAAGAGGACATCAGAATCGCCATGCTATAAACCAGGTCCAATATGCCTGCCTTCTGCAATAATTAAAAAGTGCTATTTGGCTGTATCTTTAATGGAGGCAATATCATAACAGGGATAACTAAATATCCATATACTATGTATTTTATATGGATGGGAGTGGTTAGGAAGAACTAGGATTATGGGTGCATAGAAAGTGAAACTACTGGTTACCATGGCTTTATTACATATAAACTAGCAATTTCACTAATCTGGGATTGGCAAAAGTGATAAGGTTCAAATAAAACAAATAAATGTATCAATAACTATACATAGACCATTAATGGCACTACTGTGTTCTCAAATTGAAACCTATCTCCTGAATAAACTTCAAACAATGGTTATGATTCTAGCTATTTCCTCCTACAAAATTACCAATTTTGACATTTCATATCTGAGGCTCTCAAACTGTGGTAAACTTCAACAATGAAGCCTAAGTCCAAAGACAACACAGTGATATCCAACTGAGTTCAGTTGTGATATCCAACTGAGTTCAGTTCTTTATTTGCTTACACCTAATTGGCAGAATCTCACCAGAGTAAAGCTATAACCTTCTAAAGATACATGTTGGGAAATTCTAGGCTGAGGCTACTCTGAATCTTTTCCTTCTCTCCCAACCAATTCAGGACTGTAAAGTCTCTTGTCTTGATCCTCTCTATGGAATGTACTGCCTCCCTGTGAAGCCATGTATTGCTGATATTCTCCCCCATTCCTTCTCCAGCTGCGCATTCCATCACATCAATTCATCCAGCATACAAAATTGTGCAATATATCTGGATGAAACTGGATTGGGGAACATTTGCCCATTCTTTCTCTCTTTCACACACACCAACTTGGCCAATCAACTATAGACTGGTTTTAGAGAATCTAGGAATAAGCTACCATGATGATTAAGAGGCTGACACAATCTCGTCAAAATTAACAGCTTTCAAGTTTTGTTAAAGTGAAAAAAAATAGAATGACCACATGTTAAGTCTGTGCCATCAGAACTGTTCCATTTGGCAAGTTATATGGTATGTAAACCTATCCACTGGCTTTCATGATAAAAGGTTATTTCCTTAATTATTTATCGTTCTGTTAGTTTTATCTAATTAGTCTTTTGACATGCCCAAGAACTAGAATATACCTGTATCACGATTTGCTATTGAAACTACTGTCAACTTTAACAGGTCATTACAACATAAAAGGTCATAAGTTCAAAGCTTTCTTAATTAGGAAGAGCTAGTTCTATGGAATTAGCATTCTGTAATAAAGGGACATCTTTGTCTATCATAATTTTAGGGCTTTGGGGGGGTGGATTATTGCCTGTAAAGAGAAAATTTGAATTTTATTTACTTCTTTATTTAAAGCATGCCATTTTTCAGGTTACTACTGAATACAGATAAAATTGACAAGCTCCAAAAATCAATGTACTATTTTTAGAACTTGCTAGTTTTCACTTTTCTATGATGTGAAGTCATCATGGTTCGACGTAAGATATAAATTGAGAAGAGTAGCAATACATTTGAATAAATGGGATTACAATCATGGAAATAGATGCAGAAAGAGAAAGGAGAATAATATATTGTCTGTAGGGACTTTGGGTTAAAGCATGCATCTTCTGGTAGCCTTGATATAGTCACTCTTTTTGCTGCTATGATAGTTAATTGGGTTTATTGCTTTTATTTTCAGAGAAACAAAAGTTAACCAAATCTAGGCAATTAATTTGGCAGAAACTTTTACAACTCAAGAAACAAATTATTCATTTGGAGGATAGGATAAGAAGTACTGTGGGGTACTTATGTAAGTGTGTGCATGAATACCAATCAGATGATTCAACTGTCTTTATCATCTTATGCCCCAAATTATAAAGTAATCCCATACTTTTAAAATCTATCCATAAATAAAATCTATCCATAAATAGTGGAACACCTTGCCTCCAGAAATTGTGGGCGCTCCATCACTGGAGATTTTTAAGAGGCTAGACAGTCACTTGCCTGAGATGGCATAGGTCCTCCCTTCCAGCTCTTTTCTATTCCATTCTAAATACATGAACTAAAGATTCTATCCATACCCTATATTGAAACAACTTTTACCCATAACAAAAATGAGAATATTTTTGATGTTATTCTACACTTAGTATGCTATACCCTGGGCTCAAGCCTCTAATCACAATGTTATTATTTCTACCATTGAAGATCAAAACTCTGTCTAGAATAATTCGGCAGACGTTTCTTCAGGAAATCTTGCATGAATTTTCAGTGCTACATGGACATTGGCTTTTAGTTTTAGAACTGCAAAGAAATCTTATCCAGACCGGTTTGGATTTGGATTTGGACTGTGACCTGTTTTGTGCTCTGTTTTATTTTGATGCCTCAGCTTGAATTATCAAGAGCAACATGTTCTCTGCAGGGATTTTCTACAGCTTAGTGGGGAGAAATCGTAGCTCAGTGACAGAACATATGTTCTGCATTCATAAAGTCCCAGGTTCAATGCATAGCATCTGCAGCTAAAAGTGTCAGGTAGCAGCTGATGGCAGATCTTTCCATGAGCCCCTGGATAACTTTTGCCAGTCAGAGTAAATAACACTAGGTTAGATGGGCAAATAGTCTTAAGGGAGTTTCCTATATTTCTTTTGTTTTGAGTATGGTTCTGTTTTCTTCTGGGTTAATGTCTGATAGATGGCCACATAAAAAACAATCTGATGACATTTGGGTTCTTTTTTAACTATATAATTGTACAAAAGTTATACTGGAATCTATAAACATGTATTAGACTATCAATATTTGATTAGTGCCTGGAAAATTCTAGCCTAACTTGGTGGGCTTACCAAAATGGGACAGTAGGAATGCAGAGAATGAAAACTAGCATGTATTATCAACAGACACTATGAGAGCTAGAGATAAAAACGAACCTTTTTTTCTCTTTTGTGACAGTGGCATTGAAAGAGAACATGAAGGGTGTGAGAGGTGACCAGATTTAAATTCTGAATGGCCCTTCTTGCTAGCTAAGAAGTTTTCAAGTAGTTTATACACTACCTTTTCTTGACATACAATAAATATATATCTTAGCAATGTTCATCCTTGTCTTTGTGGGAGCCTGGTGAACATTTTCTATCTTGTTACTGTCATTTTATAACTAAGCAGGGAGCAGTATTTTTCTTATTTTACTAATGTCCTAAACAGTGAAGCAGGAAGCAACTAAACTGAAACTCTACATATTTCAGATGGGATATTATTATTTGATTATTATTATTCAATAAAGGACATTTTCATAACCTAGGGTAATGCATAATATCCTCAAGGAAATTGCACAGCAATCCAAAAGCTATTTTACCTGAGGATGCCAAAAGATCTAGGAGAGAAATACATAGTGCTAGTACCACTCTATAAAGTAAGACCAACTTAGATTACTTCATTCAGTTTTGGTCATCATATTATAAAAAAGATGTTGAGACTCTGGAAACAGTGCAGAAAAGAGCAACAAAAATGATTAGAGGGCTGGAGGCTAAAACATATGAAGAAAAGTTGCAGGAATTGGGTATTTCTAATGAAAAGAAGGACTAGGTGTGACATGATAGCAGTGTTCCAATTTTTGAGGGGCTGCCACAAAGAAGAGAGGGTAAACCTGTTTTCTAAAGCACCCGAAAGAAAGACAAGAAATAATGAATGGAAACTAATCAAGGAGAGAAGCAACCTAGAATTAAGAAGAAATTTCCTAGCAGTGAGAACAATCAACCAGTGGAGTGACTTGCCTTCAGAAGTTGTGGGTACTCCATCACTGGAGGCTTTTAAGAAGAGACTGGACAGCCACTTGTCTGGAATGGTATAGGGTCTTCTTCTTGGACTACAAGACTTCCAAGGTCCCTTCCAACTCTGTTCTTTTGCTATTCGGTCAAATTTCATGAGATTTCATTAAAATCACCTATGATTGTTGTGATTTTGGCAATCTCACATAAGAATTTGCCTGAATTTTCACACTATTTCTGCACTTTTACTTATAAGGTGCCTGAGCTAGCATAATTGCTTGATGGTACAAGAGCCAGAAAAATTGTTGATCCCATCATAGCCTTTAATACTAAAGCTGTACTATTTCTGTAAACAGAACTACTTAAGGTAGGACATGAAATTACCTTATAAATAAAATGTAACAAATCAAACAATAACCTGATTCATACAGTCCATGATAAGCTATACCACAACTTATTTGGTTTTGACTTAGTGTGTTATGTGATCCTAATTATTGATCTTTGTAAAGTATGATTTAAAGCTTAGCATCTTGTGGAAACTGAGACAATGAATTGCATTATACAGTTTAGCACAATGTGTAAGCTTATCAGTTGTAATAGGACAGCAATGATTACAAATATTTAAAATTTAGGTAAAATATGTAAAATGACCTAAAGGACTTATTTGCTAAGCTAGCATCAAAGAGATGAATTAATATGATAAATTATAAAATGTATTTTGGAACTGGTCATCTTATTGTTCAAATACGTCTTTAAAACACACACACACAAAAGAGACAAAATAAAGGCCAACATAGGCATGACAGAGGGTATCAGGAGTTACTTCTGGAAAGTTGTCTTAACTTTTGTAAGGAAGTCTCCCACATCCAAAGAAGACTGATAAGAAAGAGGCTTCTATGGATAAGACATTTTAATCTAATTTTTTATATCAAAATGAAAACTGGCAACCTAAACTGGGCAGCCTTCACTCACATAACAACATCAACAGACTGTACTGGAGCCTAGCACAAGCATGATTTGATCCAATCAAATTGTACAAAATGATTCCATAGAAAATAAAGGGAGAGGGGAGGAGAAACAGAATTGTGCTCTGGTTTTTCTTCAGTTGAGAAAAGGATGATCAAGCACTGACCTTGAATTGTCCTCTTGAAGAAAGCCTTGCAGGCCTCACATGAAGCCACACCATAGTGATACCCTGATGCAATATCACCACAAACCAAACACAATCTTTTGGGCATTGAGTTCAGCATATATTCACACTTGGTTTGTGAATCTTCAGCAATGGTACTGGAGCAATCATCATATCGTTTCCTGACAGACCCATTGCCCCCAAGACCTGGGGCTGAAGAGTAGAGTGGTGGTGAATCTAACCCATTCTGATGTCCATTCATGGTTGAACTGTAGCTTCCACTGGCGTCAGAGGAGCCACCAGGGCTGTGATGGTTGATGCTGTCCGTCAAGGAGGCGGGGCTTGATGGTTCCGTCTTGATATATGACGAACAGCTAGAATCAATGTGTCGATCTTTGCTTGACATTCTGCAAAGAAGCCTGCATTGTAAAGAGAATGGGAGAGAAAGAGGTTTCTGTGCATTAAAGACAATGATACTTAAAGGCAGTGCTGCAAGGGCTAAAGACGTAATCATTCATTCATTAGTCAATACCTCTTGTTTTACAGAAAGGTAATCAGCATAAGCACCTGACAGAGCTGTAGCAAAGCCTCAGACTGGCTATAGACAAAAATTAGAAAATATATAATACAATATATTTTTGAACTTTTACAAATTTCTTTTAAATCACCTCTCCAGATTCTAAAGTTGTCATATATAGCAATAATGAATTCACAGCCAAGTTGTTCTTAGAACTTCTTTGCCCTATAGCACCACATTTATACCCTCCAGTAACAACAAAAGCAAAGAACATCAAAATTGTTTCTGTATATATCAGATGAATGTTTTGCTCAGTAAATTCTTTTTTGTCAGCAGGTTTGATAAAGCATGACTGTACTTTCTATATTGATTGGATCTCAGTATGAAGGAATAAATCACGTTTAAAGAAATTTATAAAGAGATATTTGATCTCAGATTACAGTGGATAATTAAGCTTGATTTCTTTTTCACAAAATCTAAATGGAATAATTCATAAGCTTTGTCTGCAATTACATTTCAGCTGTTGTCCATAGGATTAATCAATAATAATGCAAGCATCCAATACATATGGAAGACTACCGGTATATGACATGAAAACCAATATTTGACTATTTTTGGAAAAAAATTGCTGTTGTTGAAAGAAGGAAACAGAAGTTTTACTTGTCAGATGATAAGATCATTGATCTCTTCTTATTATAAAGGAGGTATTCAAACTAGTAAAAAACATCTGAACTTGCACATTTTCTGACTGTTAAAACTGGAAAAAAATTCTTCTAAGTGGCAGATTGATTGCTATATGCTTCTTAACTGAAGAGACAGTGCTGTCATGGCAAACACCATGCTAATGTACTCTTTGAAAGATTTTCAAGAATGCAGTGAAATCTATTTCACTTATGACAGAAGAAAATTTGAGTTGGGTCAATATTCAACAAAAAATAGCTTCTAATCCTGAAGAACGTATCAATCTGACTGATTCATCTATGTCATTCTTATACTAAATTTTAGGTGAAAAAAACCCTTTTGAATAAATGGGCAGAGTTCTCAATAGGCTTCATGAACTGTTACCAAACTAGAACATGTTACCTTTTAAAAATATGAGCGTTTAATCAATTTGGAAAGGAAATGTTGCAGTGAATTTCTTAGTTATCAGAACTTTAGTTCTCTTTTCTCAATTAGCCAACTATCTTTTGTCATGATATTTTATATAAGGATTGGTTTATTTCAGCAGAGTCAAAAATATATTTATCTTATTCAACACATACACAACATATAAACAATCCTAGAATCCTTCCAAAACCAAAAGTATAGTTGAAATGAATTTGTTAGAATTCTCATATTCCTTTGCTAAATGAAGACTATTTAAACATGGGACAAAAACATGGCACCTGGAGTACCAATTTTGCTTAGGAATTCCAATAAAGATGCAAAAGATGGTACAGATTTTCAAGCCCAAAGTCAGTACAAATTCTGATTATTAATCCAGCAAGTTTGTCATCAGTTACCTGGATAAATATTATGTTAATAATGAGGAACAGAATCAATATGATATCCAACTAAGGAAAAAGTCTAGCCAAAAAAATACATTTTTCCACTATTTGAAGAGGATAAATGTTTCAGATGTGTTGTATTCAATTGGGTTTCCTCTCCATTTTCTACCTTGTGGTGACTAGTGTAATTAATACATCTATAATTAATAAATCCTTCATTCATTTTTCTTATTCTGAAACATTTTTCTCAAAACCATTTGAAAGAAAATGGATCGCTACTCAATTACTGCAACCTTATGAATTCCTTTCAGTGTAGAATCTTTACAAAAATATCCAATTTATTAATTTATACTTGTTAGACAGCTCTTAAATACATTACAATATGAGATACAGCATGAAATATTAGGCTACTAAAGCTTGGCTTTCTTCTTGCTGTCTATCAGCAATAAGTCTACATCTTCATTCTGACACAGGATTTTGTATGTCTATAATTAAAATATCAAATAATTCTCTCACAATCTAGTAATTACTGAGCGACTGTAAGGGCTGGATGCCTCTGAATAACATTTCTCTAGCTTTGAAAAAAATACAAACTGTTTTAAAAATGTTTAGAAATCCATAGATTTTCTTTTTTATAAAAAAACCTTCATATTCCACATAACTTTTTTTTAAAAGAAAAGATTTGATATGAGTGAAGATTTAAGGCACTTGGGATGATTTTTCTTTTGTCCTGAAAAAAATGGCTAAGGAAAAGATCCTGTGCTCAGTTCTCTGGAATGGATTATGTAATGAACTCCTCTACAAATTAAACTGGAAGAACAACTGCATAATATATAATTTATATATAATAATAATGGTAAAGTTGGAAGNCCGTTCCTTATATGTTTTAGCCTCCAGTCCCCTAATCATCTTTGTTGCTCTTCTCTGTACTCTTTCTAGAGTCTCAACATCTTTTTTACATCGTGGTGACCAAAACTGGATGCAGTATTCCAAGTGTGGCCTTACCAAGGCATTGTAAAGTGGTATTAATACTTCACGTGATCTTGATTCTATCCCTCTGTTAATGCAACCTAGCACTGTGTTGGCTTTTTTGGCAGCTGCAGCACACTGCTGGCTCATATTTAAATGATTGTCCACTAGGACAATATCATATTGTTTGATTCTGGAAATTTATATCTGGCTACTCCACCTAGTTCCACTTTGCCATTTTAATCATCACAACAACTACATCTTGTAGGAAATCAGGAAAGAGAGGGAACACACATTTCTTGAAGCAATCTATTGTAATCTATCTCTGGCTATTGAATGAATAAAGTGCTACATTAGAAAGTCCATTAATGCTACATAGATGTATTTCCATCTGTTTAAAATTCAGGTAACATTATTAAAGGAACAAAATGATAAGTTCTACTTGTTCGATGTGAAATCCCAGCTTCTGTGGCTTGTGGCTTGGTATTACCTGCAACCAAACCTAAATCATTTCTTAATCATAATTATTTGTGTATGTATATATATTCAATTTGTATCCTGCCTTTTGCTAAGGTGCACTCCCTCCTCTTATTTTTCCCTACAGCCACCATCCTGTGAACTAGGGTGGATCGAGAATGAGTGACTGGTGCAAAGACTTTCAGTGGATTTCCTTGGCTGTGTGACTTTGGGCCAGTCTCTTTCTCCCAAGCTAACTATCCTTACAGGCAATTTGTCTGGGAAAAATGGAGAAGAAAATATGCTATATAAACCCAGCTACAGAATGATATAGACTAGGTGTGCATATCATAGTAAGGCATAGTTTTATCATGATTAATTCAATAAGCTACAATTAATTCCGTTCACACAAGTTAGGTCAATACAAAGAAACCACATTTTGACCTGGTACAATATATGAACCCAGTCACACTACCCTGCTCCAAGCCACCCTAGGGGTAACTGGCAGTTGAAATGTACTAGCAATAGCACAAGTATATCACTAACATAAAAAGGAGGAAAATAAGGACAAACAAAAAAAAGGAATTATAATTCAATATCACCCCTGCTGAAAATTTTGTCTTGCTCCCTGAAAGTTAATTTATCTCTTTTCCACCTTTTTGGTAAAGGGGGAATAAATGTTGATAAAACATTTCAATTACAACTAGTTATGTGTATTCCTAACCTTGGGGATGGATAATACTTCTTTTGGATATAAGCCTATTAGCACTTATTATTTGAGCTTGTTATGAGAGGTACAGTAGTAAAAAGTAAAACAGACCTCTATAACAGAGCAATTATTTCCTAATCATTACTTACTCATTACATTTCAAGTTGCCTTATTAACCTCTCACCCACAAAAAAGAGTTTGATTCCTATTTGCTCTCTTTACCAGATTTCCTGCAGCCTTTTTTATATGTCTGAAATATTAACAACTGCCTTTAAATCCAATCGTCAGCCAGTGATTTTTATTCTAGACTTCACTTCAATCTAAAATTAAAGGCACTAAAATTCATGTGAAGTCTAAGAGGAATATAGCGAATAGAACTTTATTTCAAAGAGAATACTTTTTTCAGAAAAAGCTACTCTTACAGTGATGACTTCATCTTCATTCATAGTCAGTTTTACAATGTACTGTTATAAGGGGGTTTAAGTCACAGACAATTAATAAAAATATAAATGCAGTTAACATTTACCATGAGAAATGTTATGTCTCATATTTAAGCACACAATATTTATTCTTAAAATAAATGTAAATAAAATAAATATAAAAATAAAATTATTTATTTAGGATTATATCTTACAGATACAACTAGGAAGGCCTGAATTCAGTCCTTTGTTCTGCTAGCAAAGGAAGCAAGGAAAAGGACTTTTGAACAATTCCATCATATATTTTTTTTAGTTATTTTGTAAGTAAAATAAATTTTCAGCCTATTTCCACAAACAATTTTTAAAGTCTTTTAAAAGGGAATTTTAATATGTTTTTATATGTAATTTGTTTTCCAAGATGTATTTGGGGCGGGGGGGTATTTTAATTTTGTTTCTTTAAAAAAGAAAACTTGACAGCATGTTGTAGGCCATTGGGGTGGATCTATAGGAAAACAAAATATGTTAATCTACCTTTCATGCTGTTGGAAACAAATGATAGCATTTCCTAACCTAGCCTGAGATTTGTAATCTTCAAAATCCAGAGGACTTTGGAGAAGACATATAAAAAAGATGACCACATGAATTTATATATATTTCATCTATAAAATGAAAAGACAAATGTAAGCTCAAAAACGTATGTAGCATTATAAACAGGTTTCATGATTATTCTAACAACACAATTCTAACGATTCTGTAATAGCTTTGTTCCCTATGCCATTGGTCCGGTAAACTAGCAAGATTTGTTTTTCACCCCATGCACATGTCATATAATATATGTGGGTATATGCATAATTCTGTATTTATTTATTTGTTTGTTTGTTTGTTTGTTTGTTTATTTATTTTTGTCATATTTATGTAGTGTATATTGGAGGTGGTGACCCTTTGAGAGCTGTATGCATTGAAATTTCATTTCAATGTATGCCAATTTAGTGTACGTTCAAAGTGACAATAAAGTTATTAATCTATTCTATTCTAACACTAAAATACAGATGTTTGTAAATAAATAAAGGCAAATAAAAACAAGTATGCATTAAGATATTCCTCGACTTACAGCAGTTTATTTTAGTGACTGTTCAAAGTTACAACGACACTGAAAAAAGTGACTTATGACTGTTTTTCTCATCTACAACCAGGGCTTTTTTTTCTCATAGAACGCCCAGAACGGAGTTCCGGCACCTTTTTTGGATGGAACCTTGTAGAGTAGGCAAGGCGGGTTGTATGACGTGTGTGAGTTCCGGCACCTTTTTTTTTTAGAAAAAAAGCACTGTCTACAACCATGGTCACAATATAAAAATTCAGACGCTTGGCAACTGATTCAAATTTATGACAGTTACAGTGTCTCAGGGTCATGTGATCCTTTTTGCAACCTTCTAACAAGCAAAGTCAATTGGAAATCCAGGTTCACTTAACAATCATGTTACTAACTTAACAACTGCAGTGATTCACTTAACAATTGTGGCAAGAAAGGTCATAAAATGGGACAAAACGGACTTAACAACTGTCTCACTTAGCAACAGAAATTTTGATCTCCATTGTGGTCGTAAGTCTACCTTTGCAGACTATCTTTTAATTCTTTTTTCCCCCAGGTCTCTATTTTCCATTTGAGCTTTGTCATGAATTTTATACAATAAAAGATTTGCATAAGGAAAGAGGGTTTTTTTTAGCTCTAAAGATTAGCTTGGAGACATTTTGAGTCATGTTCTAACTGACTTTCACCTGTACTGACCATCACCTTTTTTTCAACATTCTAGCTGGGCAGTAGAGAGAGATGGCAAAAGTTCAACCTGAACCCATCTGGTTATAAAGAATGTGCTCTAATAGTGAGCTATAACCTTATTTCCTTCAGACTCTTAAAAGAATTAACTTGCAACTTGTACTGACAGCCATCAGCCAGATAATAAGGACTACCTAATAAACAGATTTTATCATAATAAAGTAGCATGGATCCGATATTGTCACACTAAGGAGGGATTTAATATATTTTTAAACTGATTTACTATGTTTATGTTTTCTTTTCTTTCTTTTTTCTGCCAATTCATTCTAAGGAGTTTAAAAAGGAGTTTATGCTTTCATGGTCTGAATAGAGATGGGAAGAGATACAAGAACAAATTTAACTACAGTAGTCAATGCAGAATTTCTGGGAAGACATTTCTGGGATGACTTCATGAAACCATGCTAATAGAGAAGTATATGTTCCATCTTTGATCACCACTCAGAATTACTAAACACTTCCGGGTACAATGTAAATGGTTGTATTAAACTTTAAAGCTCTCAATAGTTTAAGATCTAACTTTGAGAGACTGTGTCCCCCCCCCCGCCCCCATTACAAGCTGGTCTGGACATTCAAATTTGCAGGAGAGGCACTTCTGAAGATACCCTTGGTTTTTGAAGCCTTTCCTATCAGGCACACAAGGGGAGAGCCTCACTTTTGCATTGGCTTCAGACTACGAAATGCAGCTTTGCTTTTTCCCATTTTCTCTCAAAAATCTAATGTTATTATCGTCTTTGGGGGGAGAAGCATGGGAAATTGCACTGTTTTGCTTTATAAGCCACCTTGAGTATTCAGCTTGAACAGAAAACAGGCATAGAATGAAATATTTTATTTCTTTATTTTAATATAATTTAATTTAAATGCCACCCATCTCACCAATAAGGTGACTCTAAAATAATTTAGAAGCAGGATATAGTTCTAGGGCTAGAGATTTCTCCAGCAATACAGAATATATTTGCATCTCTAAAATATATTAAGGTATTCCTGGTACACGTATGTACCCTACGTTCAACTAGCCCAAACAAGTTGGAGCAGTATCTAGCCACCCTTAAAGTACTATTCATTTTACTTACTCAATGAATATCTCATTTTTCTTCCCAGACAAGAATGGGAATGTGGTGGAACTGCCAGAATGGTGGTTATATTTATTATTTAGTTATTAAATTTATATGCTACTCATTCACTGTCACGAGTGACCCTAGGTGGGTTATAATAGGTTATAATAAATGTGTAAATATAAAAATGTTAAAAGTATGAAAATTAAAGTTAATAACAAATAAAAAGTTAATACCAAGAACATGGATGGTATAGGAGTGGACTTTTGTCTCTCGCTCACTCAGTCACCTACAGCATAGTGCACCCCTATCAGGGTCCCAAGCCAACCTGCAGATCCAGGTTTTAAGGCCTTTCCCTTCTGGAAAGGCCTTAAAACCTGGATCTGCAGGTTGGCCAACGGGTGAAGGAAGATCTCACCTTTGTAGAAAAGATGTTCCATATCTGCTGAGAAACAAGGCAGAGAGGGCTCTTTTCCTTTATCCCATTAACCATCATTCTTTGGGTGACAGGGTCCAAAGAAGGCCTCTTCTGCCAATGTGAGTGGGAATGGTGAATCCCACTGGAGTAAGAAAATACTCCATATAACCTGGTTCCATACCATGAAGGACTTTAAAGGTGATAAACCAACACCTTCAACTGGACAAACTGGCAACCAATGCAGCTCATGTAACAGTGATGTTACATGGGCCAGGTTAGGGGTCTTCAGAACAACCCATGCCACTGGATTCTGTACCAGTAATAGCTTCCAAATACTCTTCAAAGGCAGCCCCATATTGAGAACATTGCAGTAATCCAACCAAGTTATGACTAGGGCACGAATGTGTGAACACAGTTATTCTGCTAAAATCAGGAAGACATAAAATAGTCCGAGCTAAATAGGTCCAGAATTCAGTGGCTATACTCTCAACATGACTAAATCTCAAATTAATCTAATAAGATACAGACACATCAGTATTAAGTAAATGAAAATGGGATATATATTTTAAATTTCTGTTGCACAAAAGAGGAGGAGGAGGGGGGAAATTTATATTTGGAAATAAATAAAGCCAATAAAGAATGAGAGCATGGAGAAGACCAGAATCCAAAAAGAGAGGTTATTATACTTCTTGTGAGAAAAGGGAAAAAATCTCAATGTTGCTTTCTCTGTCCAAATATGTTGCTCACCTCAAGGCACTGACTCGCCAGTTCTTGTTATGGAGTTGAGTTACAATCTCAGCTGAGCTACTTTACAATGAGTCTTTTTTTTTTCCTGCTTCAGCTAATTGCACTCTAGCAAAGTGGCAAAATGTGAATCACTTAGTGGGAAAATGGGCACCAGCTGCTATTGTCAGAGAATAGCAATGCTGAAAAAAAGGAAAGCGACTGAATGAAGTGTCATGTCAGAAATCAACGGTGCAACGTGTGATTTGAGAAAACATGACTACTTTACAGAGACAGGGTGTCATTATGGCATCACTGTAATACGATGCTTTGACAACTGCTGTGTCTAACATATCATCATTGCATTAAGGTGCACTGGCTTAGTTGGGAAAGGAATAGAAAGTTTTTTCCCCCTCTTTTAATAAGCAATATCTTAAGAGGTGCCTGGTTAACCTTAATGGATGAGATGATTACTAATCATAACAAATCCTATCTCTAAAGGACATTTCATTATATTAAGGCTATCCTTAATAAATACCTGTACAGAAATAAATAGGGATTTTTTACTTATTTCATTTGTGTGTGTATGTGTGTTTGTGTGTGCATACACATACATACATACATACACACACATATCCTCTCTTGTTGAAGATTCATAACATCCCTTTCTTACAGCTATGCTGAAAAGCAAGTATAGTGCACTACGCACTATGTTGGTATTACAAATGAACACTGAGGAGACAATAGACCCCATTAAAAAGAGGGCACATAAAATGTTTCAAAACTATCCTTCTCTTCACCCTATTCAAGCTCTCTCTCCTTCTCTTTATCTTGTAACACTAATTAATGTGGGGACAGTTTCAAAGTGTTCCTTAGATGAAAAATACATTTGTAGTTGGCACACAAAGGTTATCTCAAATAAGCAAGGATGAATCCATCCCATAACCACAAGAAAGAAAGAATCTTGTGTGATGCGACATCACAGGGTTCAGAAAATTAGGGGCTTCAACAATATTATTGCAGATATGGGTTAATCAAAAGTAGGCATAATTTGTTTCCAGTTAATTTCCTTGGCCCTCTTTGTCCTCAGATTAAACTTTGCTAAAACCTATGGATGCAAATAAATGATTCAATCAATCAATTCAGAATTAGCTTCTTGTGTTTAAAGCTCTAAATGTTATATATAAACAACTGATGGATCAATGCTACTGTTACATGCATAATAACAGTATGTAATTATTTATGCAATATTTTGGATAATTAACTGGCAAAAATATTCATCGACATAACAATTATTTTGGCAGCGGTGAGGAATCTATATGCCTACAAACCATGCACATTATATATATATCAAGATTACAGAACCCTTTTATCGAGCATCTCAGTTGGGTTTTGGCATTATATGACAAGAGAGAGAAAGGAAGATATGTGTTTTCTTTTCCTGCCAAATCCAGATCAATTATTATGTCATTATTTTATATCTAATGTATTTCACTGATAGTTGCTATTATCCTAATGACTTTTAAGTAACATAATAATTGAAAAAAATACACTTGCATTAAACAAACTACTGCTGTTCAATCAATATTAGTGAGACAAAGTGTTTTAACAAGTCTGTATACATGCACTAATGTAGCTTTCATTAAATGTGTCCTTAGATATGCACCATCACTGTAGTTATTGGGGCAGACGGATCTTTAAAAGCCATGACATGATGCTAGATTTTACTTGCAAGGTCAACATTAACAACAATAGTTCCATGTCCTTATACCATAGAAATCATGACTAATTCAACCCAAAGAAAACCAAATTACATGGCTTTATGCCTACACTGGGGGAAGAAAATTAAGGCAATATGCAACTATTATGACTTTACGATTTAAATACAACAACCAATATTAAAATTAAATGTAAACTGGTAGTCCTCACTTAATGATGGTAATTGGAACCATAATAATTTCATTTGCTAAGCAAAGTGGTCATAGAGCATGACATCACATTCATGCACCACTTAGGGATAGAAATTCCAGACTTCCAGTTGCTATTGTTAAGCAAATCACCATGAGCCATTAAGTGAGGACCTCAGAAGATCACCATTTGTAACCCTCAGCCTGCTTCCCCACTGACTTTCCTTGTAGAAAGTCAGCAAAGAAGATTACAAATGGCAATCGCATGACCAATGCAACTAATATGAGGACTGCTGCCTTTGTTAGTTTGATCAGAGTGGTTGTTAAACAAGGATCTGTACATGAGCAAAATTGATATACTGTATGCTTAAATAAATATTTGAATGACATTTCATTTAGATGCATGCTACTTCATCTCTATGGTGTTAATATGCTTCTTCTGAGGTTTGATGTAATAGTAATTAAATATTAACTTAGAATAAGTTATAAAATACATTTTCTTCATTCTGTTTCATGATTGTTTAAAATCAAAGCATGATTTTACATCATAGTTTAAAATCAAAGTTTCAGTTATTCTCATCTGGTTGCATGTGAAAAATATGATGAGGAAAAATGTTAGGGCTATGAAAAGACCCCTATATTCATAGATTTCAATTCTGCACTGGAGTGAAAAGTTTATATATATATATATATAAAGACAACCCAGTTATCTCAGATTCTTCCTGTCCTTGCCCCCAAAATAATCCCTCAAGAAGCATAGCTATTATGCAAAGTCATCTGACATAATTTGTGATATCTGGATTGCCCAGCCACAAAATGCTAGGCAGCTATCAAGCATACCTTCTGCCTTTTGAGCATGAAGCTGACTGATAGATACATCTAAGAAAAAAAGATTCAGACAGAAACCACTAGTCTTTTCCTAGAATTAAAAAGAAACTTGCAGAGATCCAGTGATCTTCTGATCCTTCCCACCCTTACCATGTCTTTGGAAAAGTGTTGCCTTTCCAATTGTTGAATTTGTACATAGTTTGGTCAGTTCAAACACATATAGCTGGGTTAAAGAATACATGACCACTGATTTATGAAGCAATTTTTGTGCAGAAAGGAATCTGAAGGATCTTGAGTCACATGTACCTCACTGCATTCAGTTCCTTTAAACTATTTTATCCCATGTCATGCTGGGGGAAAAACAGCCTGCAGCAACTTGGGGGGGGGGGCAGATTTCACTCCTTTTCTCTGCAGGCATCTTTTAGTATAAATAGTTAACCTCCTACAGCTTAATAGACAAGCAGGCATTCAGGTGTTTAATAAACATGCACAGCTTTAAATTCACAGCATCACAATCATGCATTGGGCAGCAATCACGAGGTTCCTGGGAGGCACTCAGACTTAAAGGTCAGGAACATTTGTGCACATAGACCATTCTGGGTTGTAGTAAAGGTGGCTACTACAGTAGCATGAATAACTGATTTTACTCAGTGTTCATGCCTCTTTGCCTTCCTGTTTACCTAGCATGTTGCTTTTTAAAAATTTTCAGTCAAATGTTTCATCTTTTTAGCCATATTGCGCTGCCCCTTGCCTGTATCATGGTAAATAAATGGGAGCAATCAGCAAAAAAGTTCAGTTTTTTTTTCCCAACCCAAGTCAGCATGTCCCTCCTCTTCTTTTCCCCTCTTGCAGGCTCAAAAGTTCACCTGTTAATTCACAGATACACACCTGGAGCAAGCAGGAAAGATAAGAATAAATGTTATAAACAAAGCTGCAATTCCCTCCCCAACCTGCTCACCCACCATCATTTTAGACAGACGGAAATGGCAGAAAGCAATCCAGCATTGCATTCAGTCAAGAAAACAAAATAAAGATACCACAAAAATAACGGAAGATTTATTTTAGGATGTAACAGGCTTTTCAAATAAGGATTATGTTGAAGTGATTACAACATCAAAAGCAGTTACTTGTGCCAGTCACAAATCTGGTGCTATGGATCATGTGTGCCTATTTGTCTGTCATTTTCAAAGAAATGAGAAAAGAGCAATAACATAAAGGAGGAAATACAGCCAAGAATCTCCAGGCTCAAGAGTTTAAATTTCAATTGTTTGCACTTTTAAAAACTATTACTATCTATGCACTGGAAATATTAAAGAATAGTTGAATATTATAATCATCACCCACAGTTATTTATTCTGCCCCTCTCAAATTACAACCTCTATTTGTCTTATCTATTTATGAAATGAATGAAATGTATAGGCCGCCACAGTCTATCATGACCATGAGTGGCTTAAAAAAAAATAGAATAAGAAAAAAATGCAAATAGAAATAACCTAAAATAGAAATCCAGAAAAATAAGCACAAACTGATAGACCAAAAACACTGCACAAGGGGTCCATTTCCCACTCTAGCCCGAGGCCTGTAGACACTCTCTTAAGAACCGGTTATAAACAAGTAACTTTATACTTTATTAAATGTTTTAACATAAACACAAACAAATGTATCCCCCAAAATAGTCGTGATTTATCCCCAAATACCTCTACCCACTTTCCCATTTTTAAAAGGAAAGAGAGAAAATGCTGGATGGGAGTCGGGGAGAAAAAGAATAGAAAAACAGCACTTGGCAAGTTGTGAAATGACGTTTTCCTGCAATCAGCATTTAAGTGAATGTTTGTCCCAGTATGCTACACCATGCTGTCAGCAAGCAGCAGGGAGTCGTTGAGTTGTTACTACATTTGATTTGACTGCCAGGAGGGAGCTTTATTTCCACTAACTGTTAGTTGCCAGCTCTAAGGATATTGGCCTTCACGTCTTCGGAAAGGATTCCCTCCCTATTCTGTATCTATTTTTCCCCCCCACTTTCCCTTGCTTTCCAGAAATCACCCCAAATTAACAAGATGAGGCATCCTTCTCTGGCCAAATGTAAACTTACTGTAGTGTTATTAGCACCCAGGGGGGTTGAATATGGAATTTGCCTTTATGGGAAGAAGCAGCAGAGCTCCATTTTTACAAGTGACTTGGTCAAAATAAAAATAATGCGAGTTCACTGTTTACTATTCTTTCTTCAACACACTGGTTCTGATACTTGAGAACTAATTGGAATAGATCTGACAACAACGGCTAACAATGAAAAGCATTTTTTAGAAAAATGATAGCATGTGTATCGGCAGGGGGAAAGAAAATCTTCCTAGGAGACAGACTAAGAATTCAGACTGAATGGAAAAGCAATTAACACTAAAGAGCTATAAGTATAATTAAAGAAATTTCATTAAAGGAAGACAGGTGATCCTGCTTCCCTAAATGCGACAAGGTGCTGTCTAAAAATGAAAGAGAACTCAGTTTCAGTGAGTGGAGCAGGAAAGCCATGTCTTTAACCAGATCAGATTCTCAAAATTGGCTGTCAAGACGGGATTGTTGTGATTTGTACCCATCTATCAAGTGCATGAAAGAGAAAGACCGAGAGAAAAAAAGAGGCAAAGCTGCTGTCGCTTCCATTCGCAAAGCACCTTTAATTTCCAATGCACCATCTGTTACAAAATCTAATTCATATTCCCCCCCCCTTTTAATCTGATTTAGTCCTGTAATACTAATTCTTTTACTATCCTTATGAGCATGGCTCTCAAGGAAAAGCTCTGGTTCTGGGTTGCAAAGAAATTGAATATTCTATAGTTAAGGTTCTAGTGACTTAAGTGAAGCATGCCCTCCATTAAAATGCACCCCGGTAAAGAGATTTGTTTCCAGCCAATGCAGAGATATGGAATTTCTTGCAGTTGGGAAGGGGGAGGAGGGAAAGACAGAAGGGGGAAATACACAAAAGGGAATAAAAATTATGATAGGAAAGTAGGCTGGGGACATGAAAGCAGAGGTTGTCATAAAATACAATTGTTGTCAAGTTCAGTCACTTTCAGTCCTAGCTATAAAATCTCTTTTTCTATGGTTTCATAAAGAAAACCTAAAACTGAATTTTCATTAAAGGAACAAAAAATGAGTTGTAAATATAATAACAAGGGAGCAGAAAAAATGTAATTTATCCAATAGGGCATTATGAAAATTGTTTTAATTGTTACTGGATCCAAATCAATACAAGATTTGTTTGCAGTGTAATTGCCCGTGTACAAGTATTACTGCAGGATCCCACAATGAGTGAAGGGAAGAAATCCAAATCCAGGACAGAAATCCAGGATGCAATGTTCAGCACACCTTCTGGCTCAGCCAGTCATCTAAGAAGATCCCTTCAAGCTTCTTTTATACTTAATGGAAATGTCATGTCAGAAATATCTGAGGATTTGCAGTTCCTTAGGAACTGTACTATATGTAGAACTGGGAGGTGTTTAACTGCCTAGAACTTTTTTTTTTGAGAAAAAAGAAGCATATAAACTGATTTTTTCCAGTGTTTGGCCAAAGGTTACAAAATTTGATTATTAAATTTGGAGGTGACAAAAAAATAAGCATGCACCTTGGAAGGCAGGTATAATACAGAAGGATTTTGACTCTTTGGAACAATGGCCAGAAACCAGAAAGATGAATTTCAATAGGGACAAATGTAAAAGTCCTACTTTTGGATAGGAAATATAGAAGGTGGTGTGGAACAACACTGGGTAGCAGTACATATAAATAAGAATTGGATACTTTCAGGGATCATAAGCAGAACATGAACCAACAGTGAGATGCGGCTAGGAAGAAAAGCGAATGCAGTCCTAGATTACTTTGATGCAGGGGGCAAGATCAAGATCACTCGTTGTTCCTCTTATATTGCACTGGTCAGACAACATCTAGATTATTACATCCAGTTCTGGATACTGAATATTTGGAAGGACACTATGGACAGCAGAGGACAGAAACCAAGATGGTATTGAGAGGAAAGATTTAAGAAGAATGGTTGGAGGTATTGGGTATGCTTATCCTTGAGAACAGAAGGCTGTGGGGAAGACATGACATCTGTTTTCAAGTATCTGAAAGGATGTCAATGTAGAAGATGGGGCAGTATTCTTCAGAGCTGCTTCAGAAGTCTGGACACAAAACCCTGGGTTTAAAGTGCAAAGAACTGGATCTCAGAAATCCATTACGCAGAAGCAGGTTTTGGGGCATTGGAATAAATGACCTTATTCTAAAAGCTGTTCAGCATTAGAACAGACTGCTTCTGGTGGTGGTAAATTAACCTTTGCTAGTGGTATTTAAAAAGAAACTAGGTGGATTTCCATCAGGAAATCCATTGAGTGGATCTGTAGAATCTGTGGAATCATGCAGTTGGATAACTCTACTGCCCCTTCTAACTCTTACACTCAAAACATCACATCTGACAAACAAAATTAGGCTTAGTACAGAATATCAAAGATTTTCAAACAGGAGAATGAAGAAGACACTAAAAAAAATTGAAATGTTTAAGAGCAAAGAATCAGATATGGCATCACCAAGGAATAGAGGCCGATCTGGGATGCAGAAGGGAAGTGAGGAATAAATCATAAAGAGTACAATGTATCATTTTCCAGTCAAGTCCAGTTTGTGGTAGCAAATATGAGGCAAAGTCTCGTCTTTATAGACTACATCTAGCTAAATAACTATCCTTCCACAATTTGTTTTCTATGTTCCATCCCAAAGAATATTCCGTGAATATGGAGATATAAAGTTTTCCATAGAAATAGAAGAAAATAGAAACTCTTCCATAGAAGAGTTTAAAGAACTAATCACTCTCCGTGGTATATTTACCTAGAAAGGTTCACTGATCCTCACGGAGTCTTAAAATATACACACAAATATAGATATGTGGAGAATTAGAGGACAGGATACCTACTTTGTCTACAACTCTTTCTTGAACAACTTAATATTTGAGGCCTGTTTTTGCATTTTTCATCTATTAATAATCAGCATCTGTTTGATTCGTTCTCTTCAGCCATTCCAGAATCAGTTCATCTTGTCTCTTTATAAGAGAGCCATTTAGAATTATAATTTCAATCATTGGCTTCTCCAGGGCTACACCTTTAGATCATTTTTCAGCTTGCATTTTATCACACTCTTGATGTCCCCTCCTAGGACTAACAATTTGCTAAAGCAGCTGAATGCTCGCCTGCTGATTTAGACCTAGCAATCATCACACCTGTCTGCAGAACTTTTACTCTTGCAATGTATTCTGAATATGGAGCTCTTGCCAAAAGCTGTTTGAGAGTTGCAGACGGTACAAAATATCATGTCTTGCATCCTAGAAAGGATAAGCAAGAACATATATCAGAACTGTATTGTGACATACAATTTTACAGACACATCTGTGATAAATAATGTTATATGCACTTTCAACGAATAGCTTTATTACCCTGGTTTAGCTTGCATCGTGAAAGACTATCCTATTTCGTCATATATAATCACAGCACATACGAGCAATAACATGCTGACTTCTCACAGGCTGAATTTTAAGGGAAATTTAAAAAAAAACATTTGGGATAAGTGTGTTTCTTTTAATATATCTACAGCTTCATTCTGAACATATTTTAGGACTCACGTTCAAATCTTTCATCTGAAAAATAATTCCTGTAGGAATTATACATACAATGAAGTTCTAGCATATGTGCCAAAAACCTGAATACACTATATATTAGGGAAGGGCATAGTACAGATGATGCTCTGCTGATCAGTTCTTAGTGGATTTTGAAATAGTTTCTTGTTTGGATTTATTCTAGAAGTAATGGATAATTTTTAGACAAAAATATCCCTTTATGGTGAAAAAAATCCTGAAAATGTACAATTGTTTGTAAATTGTAAATACTGTAAGGAATTGTGAAGATCTTGGTTTTAAAAGAGGCAATTATGGAAATAAATCAACCACATCACAATCTGAATTCATTAATAAATAAATGGCTTAAAAGTTGGGCTGTTGGTTTGATCTCCAAGCTTGGCGATTTGGCTGCAAACGTTTCGTCTCCATTTGGGGGGGGGCATATCTTCAGTGTGCTTTGAATTGTGCTCGTCTGTCAGAGCACTGGCCTTTAAATACCTTTTTGTGTGATGTAAATTGGTGTGGGTGTTAATTGTCCGGATGCTGCTGAGTCATGGTTTGGTTTCGGGCTGTTTGATTGGCTGTTTGTTGTTGCTGGGCCATAGTCTTTGGTGTTTAAGTATTGTCTGTGTGATGCAAATGGTGTTTGTTCCTTTAGTTGCCTCTGAGTCATGGTCTGGTTTTGGGTTGTTTGGCTGGCAGGCTGTTGTTGAGACGTGGTCCGGTTTCTTGTGGAGGGTTGTGATTTTTGTTGCTGTGTGATGGGGTGTTTGTTCATTCATTTTAAATGCTGCCTTCGGGATTGAAGTAGTTTTTTTGTTCTCAGTGGTTGATAGATAGGGTCGCTATCAATGTGTCTGTTTATAGACTTATTGGTGGAGAACCAGGCTTCAAGGAATTCTCTTTCTCCCCTTGGTTTCACTTAGGTTACAACTGTGGTCCCGGTTAAATCAAACTTGTGTCCTTCTGAGTCTTCATGGACAGACATGAGGAATAGGCTTTAAAGTGTATGGCCAGAATTTTAGCCCTTACAATAGTAATTTTTGACCACCTGAAGCAGTGATCAGCAATATACTGTATATATATTCTCTCTCTCTCTCTCTCTCTCTCTCTCTCTCTCTGTGTGTGTGTGTGTGTGTGTGTGTGAGTATAATTATTACCTCTTTCAATTTTTCAGCTATAAAGTTGTATGTTCAAAATTGTTTTTTTGAAATTGTTGTTTAGCTGAAATCCTTTGTTTTGTTTTTTCTTGCAATGGGTAGTCCATGTAATTTGTTCTCTATTTCTGAACTATCTTCAAAAAAAAAATAATAGTTCCAAAGCAAAAGCAACCAATCATACAAGAAAATATAATTAATAAAAGGAAATGTGTGAGCAATGTTGATCTATGTACAATCCAAAATGTGTATCTGTGTGCATATCCTATGTATATGTCAATGCTGGCTGGGGAATTCTGGGAGTTACATTCCACATATTTTAAAATGGTCAGGGTTGAGAAACACTTATATGTGTATACCTACTGCATATACACATACACATACACTCACACACATAGGCATACATATATACCTGTACCAATGTTTCTCAATCTTGGTCATTTTGAGATGTGTGGTATTTAACTCCCAGAAATCTCCAGTCAGCACTAACATACGCATACTGTAAGAAATAAATATTTAAGAAGAACAGTATTGTGGATTAAAAAAAACGGTTCAAGGAAAATAGTAAATCTGCCCACTTAATATTCAACTACACAGAACATCAACATTCCTTTGCCTTTGTTATCTGACTTTCAAATGGCTGGAGTTCTCCTTACTGAAAATCCTGAACAGCAATTTGCTTCCATTATGAATTCAACTTTATAAAAAGTAAGCTATTCCAGCTTGTTTCTGGTGTGCTTAAACCTAGTTTAAGAGATCTGCTCCTATGCAAAAGGCATTCTTCAAACCTGCAGCATTGAGAACTGCAGAATAATAGAAGAGGAATAAGAGAGGAAGTGCATAAGAGAGGAGAATGCATTCTTAACTATGCCAAAACAGAAAGGAGAACAGGTAGTTACTAAGCTTCTGCATACTCCTATAGCCTGTAAAAGTATTGACGGACTACTTCCCTTATCACTTTAGTAGAGCCCTGGCCACCAACATACCTCTAGGTCAGAGGTGTCAAACTCACGTCATGTGACGTGTCACAACATATTGTGACTTTTTTTCCATTGCCGGCAATGGGGTGGGTGCGGTTTCGGCATGATGCATCCGGCCTGAGGGCCAGCAGTTTGACACCCCTGCTCTAGGTCTTCACTTCCTGTTTCCCTCCAGACCTAGATCAATTTTAAAAATCAGAGCGCTATGAACATTTTTCATCATGTCTTGAAAAATGCAGAGGCAACTTGAAAAATGCAGAGCAAAGTGTTAAATTTGGCTTTGGTTAGAATTTTGTTTTTTAAAAAAAAGAAGTTTATCTTAAGTTATAAGATATGAAAACTAAATATTTTACACTGGAACTGTTCAAAATATAGAACTAATGTGCGTGTAAGAAAAATTAAAAAATAAATATATTGGGAATCAAAATAAAATTCCTTCATTATGACAGATCCAGGTATATAAACTAAGTTTACAAATATAGGCATGTTTGTTTTCTAAGATCAATAAATGAGTACAATTTTTGTAAATAGGAAGCTATTTCAGATCATTATTCCTAAAATAATTAAATAAATGAACTTCTGATGTAGTGTATTTGTTCTTAAGGTTATATATGCAGATTAAAATATAGGATAAAATCTATATATATCTATATGGAATAAAATATATGCTCACAATTGTGTCATTGTAACTTGGATTGTTGATAAAGCCTCAGAAAAACAAATTGATTTTGATTTTTCACATACATTGTTCACATAAGTTCACAACTATTCATGTTATTGGGCATGTGTGCTAGAGCTTTGCTTTTGGATTCCCTGTGCAAATAAAAATAAATCAGACAAAAATGGCATAATATTGTTCTTTACTCTCTCTATGAATAAAGCAGAATAATCATCTTCATATACTATACATTCTTTACATGCTTATTTATTTCTAATTTTACTTGTTCCCAGAATCCTTACACTTATGCAACAATTATTAGAGCTAAATACATATAATTGAAACAAATCCACATATAGGATATCTTTTAGCATATACAGTATTCATCTCTCTGAACAAGTATTTGATTATATTGTGTGTTTGCTTCAGAAGGAAAAAAAAGATGTAATCAACTTGTGTATTATAATAGTGATATTTAATATGACTATTTTAATAAGGATTGTACTTCTTTATTTCTTGGAAGATCTAAAGCGTTTACGATAGTGACATGGATTCGGTTATAAGATTCAGTTTTGTATATAGGAAAGTTGGCATACACTTGTCAGATCTAGTAAACTGACTGTAAATCACATTGATTTCAGTTTAACACATAACTGCCTGTGCTTAAGACTTTAGAGGTGAAATAAGCAAGCAACAGCAACAAAAAACAATTCTCAGGAATAGGGGCTAGTATATAACATTAAATATGGGCATAGAAAATTACATTTAATTGAAGAAAGGATTGGTAAATAGATAAATCACATGAAACTTTATAACATTCCAAACAAGGATAGAAATTGCAAAATATTCCAATACATTTGCAAAAGATGCAGCACTGAAATAAATTGCTAATCTCTTACGAGTTCCCATCTACCTGAACGTTATTCACTCTAACCAACCTCTCCGTGTATTGTCTTCTAAATAAACTATAATAAATGCAATCTGAGGATATTTTGCATCTTCCATTTCGCTTATATCTGGAAAATCCAGATACTAAATGAGGTATCTGATATCACTGTCCCAATTCTCAATTTGAAGTCTACTTATCAGATGCATACACTATCAAATTCAGAAATAGACTATATATATGGTCTTTATCCTTTGCCTGGCTGTATCAAACATGCCATCAAATTTAAACAGGGATATAGTAGTAGTAGTAGTAGTAGTAGTAGTAGTAGTAGTAGTAGTAGTAGTAGTAGTAGTAGTAACAACAACAACAATACGTTGGAAGGGACCTTGGAGGTCATCTAGTCCAACCCCCTGGTCAGGCAGGAAAGCCTATACCATTTGAGACAAATGGCTGTCCAGTCTTTTCTTAAAAACTTCCAGTGTTGGAGCATTCACAGCTTCTGGAGGTTATTCCACTGATTAATTGTTCTGTCAGGAAATTTCTCCTTAGTTCTAGGTTGCTTTTCTCTTTGGTTAGTTCCTATCCATTGCTTCTTGTCCTGCCTTCAGGTGCTTTGGAAAATAGCTTGACTCCCTCTTCTTTGTGGCAACCCCTGAAATATTGGAACACTGCTATCATGTCACCCCTAGTCCTTCTCTTCATTAAACTAGACATACCCAATTCCAGAAACTGTTCCTTGTATGTTTTAGCCTCCAGTCCCCTAATCATCTTTGTTGCTCTTCTCTGAACTCTTTCTAGACCAAAACTGGATGCAGTATTCCAAGTGTGGCCTTACCAAGGCATTGTAAAGTGGTATATTAACACTTCATGTGATCTTAATTCTATCCCTCTGTTAATGCAGCCTAGCACTGTGTTGGCTTTTTTGGCAGCTGAAGCACACTGCTGGCTCATATTTAAGTGATTGTCCACTAGGACTCTGAGATCCCTCTCACAGTTGCTACTATTGAGCAAGGTACCACCTATGCATTTAGTTTTTCTTGCCTAAATGTAGAATCCTACTTTTTTCACCATTGAATTTCATTTTGTTAGATAGTGCCCAATGTTCAAGTCTGTCAATATCCTTCTGTATCTTAAGCCTATCTTCTGGAGTGTTGGCTATTCCTGTCAACTTAGTATCGTATGCAAATTTGATGAGTTTCCCAATCTATCCCCTCATTCAAATCATTGATGAAGATGTTGAAGAGCACTGGGCCCAGAACAGAGCCCTGGGGCACCCCAGTACACACTCCCCTCCATGTCTTCTAAAACATCTGTCACCACAAAACAAATAAATGATAGCCATATGATGGTGTGTGATTGGTTCACTCTGCATTACAGAGAGATTGTCTAAAGGTTTTTATTAAATATGAAAGCTTAAGATTTATGTTATGGGTGATGAGGCCAAGAATGCTGTGAAAGTGAAAAAATATGGCAACAGTATGCAGTACATCACTGGCAAGATAATTATTTATATAAAAAGTTGGCATTCTTAGACTTCCAATACATAGCAGATGAAATTCATATATTCAAAGGAGACATAATAATAACCTGTCGGCTGGTAGTGATGGATATGTTTTTAATCCAAATGGCCACAATCTTCAGCCTACCTGTCACAAAGGAACAAGGGAAAATGGATTTTTTCTTTCATAATTCTTAAAGTTGAAAGAGAAAAATCTAGAAGCATGATAAGTAGACCATTCCGGTGGACAGATGGACAGGTAATAGCATAAAATGAACAGTCCCAGTGCCTTCACTAACCCTGTTTTCCATCTTTCTACTGACAAATATAATGACAGGAATAGCTTTCTTTGCAAACAGCACTATCGTTATTAAAGCAAACACCACAAACATTTAAACTACGATTTTAAACAAAATATAATTAAAATATTGGAGTACTGAAATCAAGCTTCTCTGCAAAGAACAGAAAATAACTTCAGGTGATTTTTCTTACTAGTAACATGTGGCTTTTGATGGTCTCCTTTGAAGCTTCGATCTGCATGCTACTAGACTGACCTCTCATTCTTTAATTAATCAAATTAATCTACTTAAACTGGGCTGATATGTACTATACATATTCTTCAAATTCTCTCAAGAGAAAGGAAGGGATTAAGACTCACAAGTGTTCTCATACTCCATCCACACTATTTTCCTCCCAGAAGAACTCACGCACTCCTCCCTCTTCCTCTCTCTTTGTGTAGGAAAAATATTAACTGAATCCGGATGATCATATCTTAGTTTAATAAACTGAGATATGACAAAACCTTCTGACTGCATGAGCAACTTCTTTGTTCCCTTTGTATGAATCCTTTGAATTTGTCCAACTAGAAAAGAATAGTCAATTGGTTTTAATGGTAGCTTGCATGAAAGGGAGTTATGGGAAAAAGTAATCGAGACATGATTGTCTAAATAAAACCATGATCTGTAGGAAACAAGAAATATATTTTTCCCATTTAAAATTCTCACTACTTTAGTAAAGAATTGTGAGCAAAACATTTTAAAGTAACAAAATTGTATTTTCCCATTTGTTCTTATATCAGTTTCATTGTAAATTCACACCAGTAGGGTATTTCCTTTTCAGATTTGTAAAGTTATGGATTTGACCAAAAATAAACTATATGGGGAGGGGGGGGAGATCATCAGAATAATCTGAAATAGGTTTGGGGAAATGGGATTCAGCTAGAATGAAGGAAAACTGCCACCATTGGATGGCAGTATAATTGCAGTTATTGACATTTTTCTGAGATAGAATTTTGGTTTTCTGATGAATCTTTCAGGCATCCATCTACAAATCATGATGGATTCTTAAGTCATCACAAAGCCTTTATGCAAAATGAGCAAAGATTTTGCTTTAGTCCACAGAAGCAGAAGATACATGAGAAACTAATATTGTTCTATACTAGTGGAAACTGTTCTTCTAAGTCTTGCTTTTTCTCAAACTATTATGGTTCTTAATCACTGAATATGAAAACACCATTAACTATGAGTTCAGGTATGTCCTTCCTTTCTCAGTATTGAGCTCACAACAATGCGCTGAAACCAGCCTCATGACTGGTCCAAATAGCTTTGTTTGCTGAACTACCCCCTGTTTATACTCTTCACTAATTTCTGAAAATGAATTTGGCAATTACAAAAAGTGAGAGATTGGCAACATTAGAGATGCAGTATGCAGAAGGGAAAAAATGTGTCCTATTCAAGTCCTCCCAAACTAATTTTTAATATGACTCATTTCTCCTGCTGGAGCTCAGGAGCAAATGTCATTTGAGGTAATACACCCATTTGGTCTCCCAGAGAAATTAACTACTTAGTTCCTTTCAAGCTTCCATTCAAGAATGGCTAACAAGTAAGAAAGAGGGAAAGAAAGCTGCATCCTTATTAACCTGGTCTTTCATCTGACTGTTTTACTTATTGTTTGCACTTTTTTTTTACCCAGATAGATTTACAAATAAGTTTCTTGTCAAAATCACCATACATTGAAATATTTTATCACTGCTCTTGCTAACATCCATGCTAATGGATAACATTTATTTCTAAAAAGGAAGTTTGAAAACAACCAATATATAATTACTTTGCATCTCTTCTACAGAAAATTATTCTAACTGTAAACGGTTTTTCTTTTGACTAAAATAACTTGAAGTGTTCTGAAAACAAAATTTGGTTATCAGGTATCTCTTTATATTTATTTACAGATATTTCCTTACTTATCTCACTTATTCAAACCAATATTTTCCCAACATTGTTAAGAGGAGAAAGGAATGCACAGCACTTAGATTTAATTGTGTAATGGAAATAATGGAACCTGTGTAACATTATTAAATAGTCCCGTAGATGCTACATAATCCTATAATTAATAATGTCAGCAAAGAGCCATATTAATGCTGACATCAGAATTAAAACCTAGCTTTTAATGCAATTCAAGCTGACTGCAAAAGCTTAAACTTTGTTGTTACATGAAACCTAAATAAAGCCATTGTTTACATTCATAGGAATTTTGTGCTCTTAGCTAAAATGTGTAGGTAAATTTTAATTCCTAAAATTTCTGCTTAATCTTCAAGTACAAGAAAGTCTACAGTGTGCAGATGATGGTACAATATATCTATATAAAATAATGCTAGATGAAAATAAGTATTGTTTATTTTAATTGCTCTGCATAGCAGGCTATTTTGGATATTCGTTATTGCCCCTTGTGGGCTTTGTCCAACCCAATTAATTCCCATAAAATAATCTTAAAATATCTTGCAGTAATATGAAAAAAAAACTACACAGTAACAGAGCATGGCATCTATCTGATAGAGATGCATATATTATATATATCCACATACATGCATACAGTATTAAATATTCTTCATGTCCTATGTTAAGTATCATTCTACCCCATATATACATTTGGAAAGTTATTAGGCTTTTTTGTAGGATGCCGCGTGCCAACATACCAGATCTTTTCTATTTGTTTGCTGACTGCAGCCATAAAACTAAGCATTAACAAAATCAAATAACTACAAAAGTTACATTTTCCAATATAACTGCTCTGTAAAAAAAAGTTTAATTTGTTCCCCGAATATATTAACAGAATAAGTAGGTAATCTGTGGTATGAATGCACTATCAGGTACCCCAATATTTTGTTGATTAAAAACTACATGAAATTTGCATAGCAAATAATTACAAGAATAGTGTTTTAATTTGAAATAATACAAGTAAATTCTTGGAGTATTTTTATCCATGCCACTAGAATGGTTCTCATAACTATTTATTGCAAGTATGAGAAGTTGTCCTAATAATAGCTACAATCTTATTGGTTCTAAACAACAGTAAAAAAAAGTTTTGCATAAGAATTGAAAATAGATTTGACAAGAACTAACCTTAAAGAAAGAAATCCACTCAAATCCCTTCGAAGATTGTGGCTGAATTTTATGCAAATTTTATAAAAGTAGGTAGGCAGCTAAGATATCAAGATACTGTGTTTCTTCATTGTACAGATCTAAAAGTAGGCAAAGCAATGATACCTAACCCTGAAACTTTTTTTTCAGAGACACATCCGATGAAAAATTCTTCTATTATGTTTGGCTTGGAAAGAAAGCCAAACAAAATTAGACTTCGATGGTACTGCTAAAGAACTGAAAATTCTAATTTGCCACACAAGTTTAACATCTGAGATGCCTTCATTCTCTGTGTCATAAAAAATGCATTAAACAACTTTTGTTTTTATTAAAATTGGAAGAATAATATTTTTAAAAACTTCACACATAAAGCCGATATGTCAAAAATACTTAATGCTAATTTGCATGATTTGATTTAAAAAAGTGTAATCACTCATCCAGTTTTGCAGGTTAACTTTAGGAACTGTTTTTAGGTGATTATAGTATAACCACTATATTTTCACTGCATATTACAATTATTTTGCAATTTTCTTTTGCCACTTAAAAAAAATCTCTATTAGCTTTCAGCAATAGCTGTATGAAATGATATCTGGAGTTTAAAAGGTTTTACAGGACACAAGGAAATAAAAAAAAATCTCCGATACTTTTTCCCAACCGAATTAGCTTAAAATAAGGATAGCCAGGGCCATTTCACAAGTTATAAAAGCTCTAATACCTATAAAGTCTAAGATCTCCCCTCAGCTTTTAAATTGTAATGGCTAAATTAATTCTCTAAGTATGAAATTTTAGGAGCTTTACCTGGACTAGCGCTTGCCATCTTTTTTCATCTAAGAAAAGACTACATTTTAATGGTAAACCAGGCTATCTAAATCAAGATAAAATTCATTAGAGTGTAATCTTCATAATCATCTGCACATCTAAAGCTAGATGCAAATCAGATGCTCTCATGCATTAAGCACATTCCAAAACATCCCGCAACGAGAGGTTCTTCCCGCAGCCCCCCCAACCTTGCCCCCACACACCCACACACTTCTATTTTCCTTCCTTTATTTACACTAGAGGTACCTAAATAATTCACACTGCCTCCTGAACATTCTTCTGTTGAAGCTTGCAATGAGCAATTGCAGTAAGCAGATGGACACACGAATGCAGCAGGTGGGGCAGATGGCAGACCGCCCTGTCTGAGGCTGGCTGCCTTGGCTCACTCTGCCTTTTCCTTCCAGGTACATTATCGTCAGCGTAGCAGAAAGGGGGCATGCAAGAAAGGAGAAGGGAAAGGGAAGAGAGAAAAATCTACGTACAAAGCTACGGGATACGGTTAAATAAGCGACCAGCTGTTCGCTTGCATTTTCCAACCAAATTCCATTCTTTTAATCCCATGGAAGATTCTCAGATGCCCTCCATCCACTCATAGCCTTTTACTGACATATTTAGCAAGACAGTTATCACATAAGAAAGGGATAACTTAAAACCTTCACTAGCAGGGAAACAGCTGATGCTTTTGAACTGGTCCCATTAAAAAATGCACGCTGTTGTTTCCAACCTTGAAATGTATTTCTCCACTTACAAACTGTTCTGCATTCTGTGGTATCAACTGATCACTTAAAAATTGAACTGGGTTTCTGCACTGAAGCATTCCGCTTGTTAGAGGCAAATCCCAAATCCCCACTGATTTCAATAATAGTGGATTCACCGAACTTCCATGCATAGAAAGGAAATGCGGCAATAAGGCAATTTTTAAAATCTGAAAATGCAGGCAATGCATTCAAAATATGGGTTAAGAACCACACACAATACAAGCCCATCCAGCTTTCTCAGTATTGACATCAAATCTTTTTCTCTGCTTTTGCTCGTGGTATACCTCTGACTCATAACCAAAAGGTGGCATCAGAAATTTACTTCAAATCCCATTTATGCCCAGATTTCTGGTGCCTTACTTGATTTTTAATGGCCTTAAAAGCAAGGTACGTACATTATGTTTACATTGAGAAATAATCTCTGTGTCTGTACCCTTAATCACTACTTCTCTTGAGATCTTTACCAAATATATGAAGCTAATTCCAGTCTATATGATGTTATTTTTACACGTTTATCAATGTAACAAAACAGACTTTATTGCAAGCTTCTCAATTCAAAGGATGCAGGAAGCATTTTTATTTTTTTTTGGGATTACTGTAGGAATAGAAGATAATCTCAAAGAGATAGGAATTGATTGCTTTAAAGCTGATCTGAACTGGCAAAAAGCACTTGGAAAAATGTTTATTCAAACTGTATCTTTGCACTTTATATAAAAAAATATTATAAGGAAGGATTGAGGAGGAGGAGGAGGAGGAGGAGGAGGAGGAGTAAAGAAAAATGCTGAAATTCTATGTGGAAATTCTTGGTGTATTTCTGATAATGACCCAAACAAGAGTCTATTTAAAATCTCACAAGACAGTCTGCTCTCATAGGATTTGCAGACTGATTTTGAGGCCAGAAAGGTTAAGCAGTTGGGGTAAGCTTCAGAAGATAAGCATGCAAACTGTTACATACTTATGAGTACTGTCCAAGGCTTGGTCCACCATTAACTGTATGGTAAAAAAAATATAGAGGCACACCAATAATCCTTTAAAGGGGATGGGAAAGGTGTGCAGGAACAGAAAAGGAATAACTTCATTTGATCTGCAAAATCCATCTTTTAAAGTATTATTTATCCAGTGCTTTTTTTGTAAAAAAAAAAAAAAAAAAAAGGTGCCGGAACTCACACATGTCATACAACCCGCCTTGCCTACCCTTACAAGGTTCCATCCAAAAAAGGTGCCGGAACTCTGTTCTGGGCGTTCTATGACAAAAAAAAGCCCTGTATTTATCTATTCTTACAACTGGAGATCTTACTTAATATTTTTGGGCTTGCCTTTCCATTAAAATGTTCTGTCCTTTTTTCTCAGTTTTACAATTTTTAAACTGCTTTGGGAGGGTTTTTGCTTTTAAGAAACAATCAACATACATTAAACATAAATAAAAAAGGAAGATGGAAACATCTGAAAAGATTAGGAAATGTATCATTTCAATCATAGCCAACAAACAAACAAACAAACAAATAAATAAATAAAATAAACAGTTCTGATCAAGGCAAAACTTCTTCTAGCAAGTTCATATTTCCTACATGAAAATTGTGTGTTTTAAGGACTATGTGTATACCTTATCTATATATATTAAACTATGTGCATTAATTAAAATCCAAGTAAAGTCAATAAAAGTATTTAAATAGACTTCACTGCTTTTGCAATACAGAATTTAATCCAAAACTGGAAAACTAAATATTGCACTTTTATATATAGAATGTAGAAGCAAGTCAATATATGAGAATTATCCCATAATATAGCTGCTCCATGTGACTTTTTTTTAAAAAAAACGATATTTTAGATTTATAAAAAATATATTGTTCCATCATCATAATTCCTATTTCACAAATTTTTTGAATACAGTATTATATTCAGATAGATTTCACAAAAAATATGTATGTTATTTATTTGTTAGCATTCTAATAGCTTACAATATTTCAGATGCATATATACGGAAACTTTCTTCATTTTGTAGAGAGCCAGAATACAATCATGATCTATCCATTGATTGCTCAAGTCGCTATGCTTCTGAGTAGAAGAACATTATTCATGAAATACTAAATTTAGCTAGTTTATTTACTATGCATATTTCTTCTCCCAAATCACTAATGTATTTAAGTAGCACTATAAAAATGTCCTGAATACATGCACTAGATTGTAAAGATCTGATTGCATGTCTCCTCTATAATTCTGGGCAGGATTTTATTTTTTAAGCAAATGCACAGAGTTTAATGGGACTTAATTCTTAGATTTTAGAGTTTAACAATACAGACTGAACTCTATTAGCTTAACAATATCTTCAAGCATAAATTGTAAAATCTAACAAGAGTTCTGCCTGATCATGGATTATATTTAGAACTGTGTATACCAGTGCTATCACGTGCAGGTACAGAGAAAGGAACACAGTATTTGAAAAATAATAATTCTTATGTCCCCGTGCCATTTTCAAAAAATGAGATGTTTCCACAGGATGGGAAAAGAGCTGTACTTTTAAATTAGCTACATTGAATCTAGATACCATAATTCACCAAAGTGCACAGCTGCTACAATTGGGGTCAGAATTTCAAAGGCACTGAAACTCAGCATCCCTTATTTTTTCTCAATGGGAGCTGCAGGGTGCAGAGCAATTTTTAAAACAGCACTTGCTTTGTTACCAGCCTGATACACAATATAGCCGAGTATTCTCCAAAACCTTTCCTTATATTCTAGTCTTCAAATAAATCTTGTAGAGGGGTTATCAAGAAGACTAAGAATTGTCATATGGAAAAATAATACCTTTAAAACTGTGTATTTATATATCAGGAAACATAACATCAAAATAAAATAGTCAGCATATATTTTGTTCCATATGTATAAACTTAGTAATGCTAAAATGTGACATTAACCACTAAGATTTTAATATTCATTTATTATGTTTTTTAATTTCCTTGCCAACAATTTCCTTGCCATATAGCTCTGTATGAGCTATATGGATATTGAAATCGGTAAAGATAAAAGCATTAAAAAAATAGAAATTAAAAGCAGTAAATACAATTAAAATAGACACAGGGAAAAAACCCCAAATCAAACATAAAATAGCTCTATCACAATGCATTCCCACCATTGTTTTTTTTTTCTCAGTTTACATGTTCATTCTCATTCTGAGAACTGAGAAAGATGGGCAATTAAAAAGTGTGAAATATAATTAATAAATTAAAAAAAACTTTGATTATTGCACATTTTAATCCTATGGATAATCTAGATAAATATCATTAATCCAAATAATAATAGTAGTAATGATTTCTACTTCAGACCATATTTGCTTCTAGCAAATATTTCCCCCATACATTTTAACTTCTATGGGACTGAATTAATATAATCATACTTTTAAATAAAGGGCCTAATGCAAAATTCAAACAGGTCCACTGATTTCAAGTGTGCTTGAAGTGCAGACTACTCAATGGTGAGGACACTTAGAAGCAGGTATAAAAAAATTACTTATGGCAGCAACTGAACAGAATCATTTACTTAGTTTATTGAACAGTGTTTAGTAAACTGGGTGTGCATGGTATGGGACTGTTTCTATTTGACTTTCCTTCTGCAGCCAAGGCAGGGCTTCTGTTTTTACTGCACACTTTGGTTCAGTGCTAATCCTGTTTTATGTTGTTCACACCTGCTGCTTACTGATGGTTTATGCTGCTCTGAGTATATCTATGCTAACCCCGCCTAAACTATCAACAAAAGTCGTTCTGCTGAACTCAAAACAAAAGCCAATTCTAGTTTTTTAAAGAAGTGCACATATATTTGAAGTGCACGTGTATTTTTGCAAAGATGTTAGTACAGTAACATTTTCCTTAAAAGCTAAAATCCTTGCTGCTGTTCATATATATTCAGTATACATTTTGTCCAGAATATGGAAGTTTCATTCAATTAGAGGCCTCATTCTTTTTCTATAAAGGTATGAGACATAAAAAGACATGTATCCAGCAATCTCCTACTTTATTTCTAAGGATTTCGTTTGATGATCACATCTTTTATATAGAATTTTTTTATGATAGTTTGAAAAAAATAGCAATAATAATTAAAAAATTATGTAAATCTGTATCATAAATATCTACATTTCACATAAAACCTGAATGTATTTTCAATTTCAGTTATAAAAGTATTTTAAAATACAACCATACTATATGATCTTTTTGTGCTAAGTCTTCTGAACATACATAGGATTTTTTTTTCTTCACATTGACAGAATGGCTACCAAAAACAAATCTTATTTGTCTAGTCAATCTGAACAATATAAAGCACAATTCTATGGAAGTTAACCTAGAAAGAATTGCTGCTGTTTTAATCAGTGTAAGGTTTCTCTGATATGCTGTTAAGGTCTGCAGATTTTCTATTTCTATTGAGATGTGTAACATTAAAAACCGTAACTAGCATTTTTTTGTCCTTTGTAGACTTTGAGCATTCCTAGGTCATCACCCAACTCCCAATTTTGTTTTTATTTTCCTTTTTCTCTGGGATGCAATACACCATAGTTACCACTGCAATTCTTTAGCAAAGCCAAGAATTGCAAAAGAGAAATGAATGATAGCACTCGTCCATCTCTCTTGGCATTATTAGCACCAATAATGGGCTAATAGGCTCTTCGCTGGTGCATTAGTTTGTTCTCAGTTTGAATGTCAAGGGTTACTACTATCGAATAGCTGCAGAACAAAAATGTAGATAGTCTTCATAAGAATTCAAAATAGTGTCATACCCTGTGCTAGATCAGAGTGCCAAGGATCCTAGCCACAGATTCAATTGGGGAATTTGCAGATAGTCCCAGAACCAATTTTGTAAGTACTTTCATTCAAAAGGCCACTCAGTATCCCCTAAATTAGGAACCAAATTTAAAAACAGAATGATTTTAGTTTCTGGTATTATTATGACTTATGTAGTAAGAAACCTGAGCTAATTTGCAGGAAATCTTTCAGAGTTCTATCAGTACACTATAACTGTACATTATAATGTACAATTATAATTAGTACAGTACATTATAATCAATAGCCTTAATAAAATATAGGCTGGCTATAGCATTCTAGTTTTGCAAATGTCAGTGCTTCCCAGTGCTAAACGGAGAGACTGGCCCAAGGCGCTTCTCCCTGAAAAATAGGTATTATAACTTAGTCTCAGTCCTACCCTACAGTATACTGCTGTTCAGCTCTTCCAAACAGAGCCAAAAATTTATTTAGCGACGTACTGTTTGGAAGATGGTTGCATAACAAGCTTTCTGCTTTAATGAAGAGCTGACTGTACCCTCACTTACTTCCACAGCAGTTCATTTTGGTGAAGTGGCTGAGCTCAGAACTTCACAACTGACTGTTGGAGTCCTCAAACATTTAAAAGTTGAAATTAATGCACAAAGTAAGAACTAGATATGGCATTATGACTGATGTCAGTGCAATTCTGTAGTCTGTATTGGAGTTAATGTAATATATTTCTTCTGAACTGCAAGAGCCGGGAATGACAGAATTCATTCTTAGCTAATTCCTAGTCTTTCCCTGGTCATATGTGAAACCAAGAGAGTTTTGTTTAAAAACAAAAATAGCAGAAAAGACTAAAAATTGAGTGGTCTTCACAGTGTTTTATTGTGGAGCTCTATGGTTTAAAATCTAGCCATATGATTAGGATCTGAATTCACAATACTATGTAATAGCCAATTTGGGGGGGGGGGAGGAATCCAGGAATGCTAAACAAAACAAAGCATTTTGAATCAATCAATAAAATTGTAGTATAGAATATGAGGTTGCTTAGTTACATTTTATGGGCTTCACTGGGAATGAAGTTATATAATTATTTATTGGTATGTGGATTTATAGAATATTGTTTTCTCTTCCGTTATCTCTAGAACTACAGAGAAATTTTCTGATAGTTAGAACAATTAATCAGTGGAACAACTTGCCTCCAGAAGTTGGAGTTTTTAAGAAGAGATTGGACAACTATTTGTCTGAAATGGTATAAGGTTTCCTGCTTGAGCAGGAGGTTGGACTAGAAGACCTCCATGTTTCCTTCCAACTCTGTTATTCTGTTACTCAGTGTGGCTGAAATAAAAGTGTGGTGGATCCTATTGCTTTAACTCACTATTTCCAAATGCTTTAGTAGAAGGAAAGACTTCTCTTTTATTTTTCATGGCACTATTTTCCCCAGGCAGGGAATTTTATTTCTGTTTGAATCTTAAACCACTGTATTTTCAGTGATGCATTTTTATATTTTGTCAACTGTAGAAGTGTCTTACTTCGGAAACTCGCTGTCGAGCTTTCGTACTTCAAGCGGAGTTCATTAGTTTAATGAATGTGAGTTTACTTTAGTCACTAAAAATCGATTTTAAAGTATTTAGATTGACTTATAAAAAGAAATTTACGGAATGTAACGTTTTTACTTGGATGGTTATTTGCATATACACGTAACTTCCAGCATACTGAAACTAGAACAGTACAGGTGCGTAATCAATTTGTCAACATTTGTTCTCAAAGTCCCTGTCTCAATTAGAGGTAGAGAACAAGGAAATGGGTAACAGTGATTTTACGGAGGGTAATCAATAAAAATTCCAAATCAATCTATTGTGGTTTGCTTTATCAACTGAATACACCAAATTTATCTGCATGATTGAAAAGAAATTTAACACTGTTAAAACACAATATTACAACAGTCTCAAACTACCATAATATCTAAAAGATATCTAAGCCAGAGGCAAAACATAATAAATATTATATTTTTATTACTATCATGGAAAGTGAGTCAAAATAAAAAAACAATAATGCATTCAGTTTTCTGTCTTCTCTGTTTTCAGATTTGTTAATTTTGTATGTCTTTTTTTTTTTAAAAAAAATCTAGGATATATTTAATTATTTGTCTCCACCAAAATTAACCTAAATAAGAACACATTTCTGCTTTGTTGTGTATATCAAGATATTCAGCAGTTTAACATCAGATACTGATCTGAATTGACTTTCAAATCTCATATATTAAAAACACAATGGTGAAATTTGGAATTATGAACTTAATACTCCCTGTCAATATGGATATACACTGAACAGAATGAAAGAGACCAAAAAAAATTTGAAGACTACTTGAAATATTTTTACTTGACATTTTACTTCCAAAGAACTCTTACTGTTACAAAAAGGCATCTTTCCCAATATATTAATTTTTAGTTTAAAATAAGTAAACTGCTTAATAACTGCATACTTACAAGTAACCTAGTATTCAGTTTAAATGAAGGGGGGAGGCATGACTTGTCTAAAACATTTACTTTTGCTAATGTAAAAGTGTTGGCATTTTGCTGCAAAAGACTATTCGACCACGGACACCTTCACTAATAAGAAAAGAATAAGTTTTGCATAGTCGTCAGCTTTCATGAGAGTTAGAATAGTCCACATACTTGTCGTGTCATTGACTTTTGTCTAACAGGACAAAGAGAGAGAAAGACGGTCCGATAGTCTATTTGGGTCGATTGATTGACATAAATGTGTGTTAGTTTGTGTTCCTGTATCTTGGAAGAACTGCTGACTGATTTCAACATGCCACAGGTTTGCTGTTTGATATTAGAATCACAAAAATATGAAGAATGTGTACAGTATCCCAAACTATTCTCAAGCTACAGGCAAGAAGAAATCTCTATTTATATAAAGAGCACCACAGACATTAGAATAGAGGTGGAATAAAGGTGGCATGAATGGAACCAGAATTGTACTTCAGATTTAATGTGATTTTCCTATAATGGGGACATACCAACACTGTTCTAAGTTTGCCGTATGTGAACATTTTGGTGTATCAGCTATGTTTGTATGTGTTGCTTTTTTATTCTGTTATTGCCTTATAATTTTTTTAAAAAGTCTTGTGGCACCTTAAGCAACTGATCAATTTAGTTCTGATATGTCACAAATGTTTGACATCTTTGCTTCAAGGTTCTGACGCAGCTTACAGTTTCTTGAACTTGTATATTTTTTAATTCACTTATGAGTAGAGAAAGCAATTACTTATACCATAGGAATATATATTCTACAGTCATTGTTCCACCAAATGCCAAAAAGAATGGAGGAACTACTTTGTCTTCAACTCCTTTGAAGGAGTATTTTTTCAGATTAAAGGCTGGGACATGCTCCTACCTGAGCAGAACTCAATCTTGTGATTTAGTCTCAGGAGCAGAACAAGCCATTCTCTGGATTGGTAGGAAAAAAATGAGATGAATTAAGCCAAGTGTGCTGTGCTGTGTAATTCACCCGATTGTTGTTTCTCCATCTGTGAAACTATGGTCCTTATGATTGATGGGACAGGTGTCACTCATATTAATGTAAATCACTAGCAGTGGGTATTAGCTCTTGCTAACATGACCTACTTCTTAAGTAGAAATTATTCAGTGATATAACCATACAGTGCCTAATGTATGGTGCCCAGAAATGTCATCTCCCATTTCTACAGCTCTTGGAAAAATGTTTTAAAAAGTGTACCCTAGGCCATTTCAGACCTCAGGACCATACCCTTGCTATGAAAGTGTTAATAAGAATAAATGTTGTAAGTTGATGAAATAAACACTTCATAATGAAAATAATTATTAATATGCTAATTTGGAAAATAGCTTTCTCCGTGCAAATTTTATACAGAATTTATTGACCATTACTTTTATTTGCATATTGATATAAATATTATGATATTGTTTTCAAAATTCATTTTCTTATCTTTTCCTTTTTTCTGTCTTTGCTCAACTTAAAGTAAACAAAAAAATAAAACAATTTATTTATTTATTGATTCACTAACCTACATGGACCAGGCTTGCCAAAATGAATTCCTCTGGTGTATATTTCAGCCATAATACCCTTTTCATCTGACATCACCTGGGAATATTTAAGAAAAAAAAGAGAACCTTTAACTTACAAATCAAGCTAAAACCTACAGCAAGTCCCAAGATATTACAAAAAGTGGAAATGTATTTGGAAATAAACAAAATAAGCAATTGTATATACAAACAGAAAAGTCAGTGCTTGTTTTCTGATATTTTATACGTGGAACATTTTTTAAAGAGCAGATTGAACATGCTATGTCATCCATGATATGTTATTTTTCTAATTGTTGAATGTATCAAATTGTATAAAACTTATAAAACATTTAAAACATCACAGATTTTAGAAGAGAATAAGAATTGTCTGCAATATTATTTCTGATAACACTATGAGGAAACAAAGGAACAAAATCCCATGACCCAGCACACCTTACTTTCCTTATTCACTTGCATCTGTATATAAAAAGGAATTTAATCGTTGCCTAGAAGTCGGTCAACTTTATTCCATGTGGCTTTTCTCATTATTACTTATTGCTTCTAGATTGGACTTTTTAAAGAGCAGGTATGAATAGAGGTTTTCTAGGTTCTGACTCCCTATTTATTTATTTATTTATTTATTTATTTATTTATTTATTTATTCATGAAGGCTGAAAACAAGCACCTACACATTGGCAACATGTTCGGATTCTAACTAGCCACAGCCTTCAATCACTGATCACACCTATTAAAACTCTCGCTGTAGCCCTTACAACATCTTGCGACAGTTCAACCAGCTGTTTAAGGAAAACTCGTATGACAGAGCAAAGCTAAATTGACACATCTGTGATACTTCAGATGCCCACAGCATGGCTAATATTAATTTGTTTTGTTTGGCTAGGTAAGTGCTGCCAAAACACATTACATATGGCATGTAGTTCCAATCAAAATGATGAAAAGGGGATGTGCATTTCTGTCTCACTCTAAACTTGAAAAGACACAGAAGAATAAGTGAGATAGCAGCTTGCAAACAAATACAAATGGACTATATCCTGACAAACGTCTACCTAAATTTTATTTTCCCATTTCTTTCAGGAGGATTCACAAAGAATGTTTCATTTATTTCAGTGGCTTACATCCCAAAAAATCTACCACACTGGTGGAGGAATTATCCTATATGGGGGATGTTGCTGGTTGCCCATCTGTTTGTGCCCTTCCTTTATGGACTTTAGAGGCATTCCTGATCAATCTTCTCCTTATACAAACACAGCATCTTCTGCTTACATAATAAGAAATTTGGGTCAATGTTCATATAATTTCCACGTATTTATGCTTACAAAAAGTCAAACTTCTAGATTAATCCTCAGTTTGATAAATGTACAAATTCAGCTTGGATAAAAAAACAAACCTAAGCTTTACAGTTACTTAATCTCATGTATTTCGGTTAGGTATTATAAAAGGATCCCTTGGACTAAGTTGCCATAAATTGCTAGCATAATTTAAACTTCATAAGCAAGCATATATAATTATGCAATAATATCTGTATTAATAAATTATTTGTGGGAAAAGATCCCAATTTGAAAAACCTGAAACTCTTGACATTCAAGTCACTATAGTATAATAAAAGATCAGTTTTGCTCTGTGTGTGTGTCTGGGCAAAGCTTTATTTGCACATGAAAATAAGTGAACTGATTAACAAACTAGTATATTTTCCTTTTCAAGACATAATTTTCAATACAAACTTCAGTGAGAGACAAAAATCCAATTTTATGGATGTCTTATGCTAAAACTGCAAATAAAGGAGAAAGCCATAATACAGAGGTCTAATATATCTCCAAGCACACGATGTATGTGTGTGGTTTGTGTGTATTACACACACACATATATTCTCTGTCTATGGTATGTAAGCACATTCAATAATAATTAGCAATAGAATGAAGCAGAAATCTTAAATAACAATAGTAAAAGCAAACTCTAGGCAAAAAAATTATTTTAGGAAATTAAAATAACTTATAGAAATAAGTCTATATTTAAACAATAGAGGATAACTGTTTCACATTAGTATTTCCAATTAGTATGGAAGCATTGTTACAAAATATGCTTTAGGGTCTACATGTTATTTGAACAAATCAGGCTCATTTAACATCTTGAGCTCTTATTTCCTAGTATAAAGTTTAATTGTAAATTTGGTGTTTTAGAACCTAGTTTTTTCTTTTTTCTTTTCTTTAATGAAGTATTTAGAGTTTGGGCGTACAGTTAATCAAATATAATGTTAGTTTAATTTTAATTATGCTTTACAATTTGGAGGAATGCAAGCAAAATCTTAAAATTAATTTTCTTTAGAATACCAAAACAGTTAAAAGTTGTATCAGAATATTAACAAATGTTTTTTGTTTAAAAAAAGGATTTTCAATTTCTCTAATGCTTCTAATATTAAACTAATTGCACGTCGGCAGAGTGAAGTCTTTTATTATATCTAGAAAGTGCAAAGATAAACATCCTAAACTTTCTGCTCCACGAAATAATAAATGTGAAAATGACAGCAGCTGAATTACCTATCTAAAGGAATGCACCAGCAATTTAAAAAAAAAAAAAAAGGACAGAATCAGGACAATCTAATATCTACATTGTTCTTACAGAGTTTATTTTTTTAAGATAAAAAAGTTTCAAAAATGTTTGCACACACTATGTTTATAACACACAAATATAGGCAAACAGATATAACAGTGAAACATGCACAAGCAAGCAACCACATGCTTATGCAACCATTATCAGCTGCGATAAAATGTGGAATTGTTTTATATCAATTTAAATAGATGCTGATATGCCTCAGCCAAGTAAAACTGGTGTTAAAGGGAAACAGAAGGAGAATTGGTTCCCAAATGATGGCAAACTTGTAAAATGGGGATGTCAAACTAACAGGGACTGCTGGTTGTCATTCCAGCGCTATCAAACATGTACATATGAGTATGATTGGAGACAGAGAAGTTAAATATTTCACTGTCAGAGAATGTCAAGAAGTGCAATTCATTTCCTTCTCTCTCATGTGCTCTAGGACAATGACAATTTAATACAAGGCCAATGAATGTAAAAGAGATAAAAACCGAACCAGCCTAGTATAATCACAGATTTCCTCTTGAGAGCTTGCTAGAGGAACTAGACAGAGACCAATATTTTATTGTTTTTGTCTCTAGTGTGTATGCTATAAAGCAAAATCCAAACCACATGGAAAATAACCAAGTTGTTTTAAGCTTCTAGAGGAGCATATCCAATTTACTTTAAATTTCTTAACATTCAGCATTTTTGCTGATTGGTAACAGGCTAACAATATTCATAAGAGGGCATTCATTTAAGACTGTCAATAAATATTAGTGCTGTTCATTTCTATTTGTTTTTGCACCAAGACAAAGGTCACTGTGCATCAGAAATGTTCAATACCAGGAAATTTGCCAAGCTATTTGTATGCTGTTATTTAAACAACAACCAAACCAAACCTTGTGTTATTAGAATGTAACACAATTAGGCTCAGTTTTGAAAAGTGGCTTCAAGAATTACAAAGATAATCAGAAGCAAGTTATCTTTTATGTTTGATGTATAGTTCCATATATTTTTAAATAATTGCAAAAGTGGGCTTTGGCTAATGAGGCAGTCCTTATCTGTCCTCAGCAGTCTAAGCGGAAGCATTATTTTTCTGAAGGCTTAATATGTTTTTTTTTTTAACTTTCAGTGCACAAACTGCTGTCTAGAGTAACTTTAGATCAGATGAAAAGAATAAAATTCATCTCCTAACTTATGATAGTCACGAAATAAAGAAATGATAAGAAAAAAATTAGCTTATACTGGTATTTTTTTTTAAATAAAAATGTATTGAAATCTTCCTTCTTGTCTGACATACTTTTTACACAACTATTCAAGAATGCTGTTTTTGTTACTGTTTTTTTTCAAAAGCATCAATATATCAATTTTCCAAATTAAGTACTTTTAAAAAAAAAATCTTACGAAAAAAATTAAAGCAGGATAATATGTCGGGGGAAGGTAGGAAATAACACTGGAGGAAAATGATCATCCATTCAAGAGAATTAATGGATATCCACAAGGGCTTTGCTAATAACACAGGTTAATTACTGCTGGAACACACCAGGCTCAGTAAAGAAAAGACAAGAACCATAAACACATTAAAATGAGCAACCACCGCTTTGGAGAAAAAAAAAAAGTCAGGCCTAGCAAATAAAAAAACTGTCAGATATTTTCAGCACCAGCTTTTGCACTTTTGTCAGCTGCAACAAAATTGCCAAAAACATGTATGAAAAACAGAAATCCAAAGTTGGAAGTTTAGTAATGAGTTTATAACAAGTCTATTTAAGTTGATATATAAGGATCCATTTTGAAAAGCCCTCCAAAAAAACTCATTTAGGCAGCAGCCATGCTAATATCTTACATAATTACAATACATATTTAGATTGAAAGACAATGATTTTTGTGTAAGAGTTACATATTATATTAACACAGATGGGCAGAAATAGTGTCACCTATATTAGATAGAGAGATCTTATATAAGGAGAGGTGACAAAACAGTTTTAACTTTCTTTTCACTTAATTACCCCTCCTCCTCTGTACCAAATATTGTTCATCTTTCTGGATCAAATTTTAAGATCAATGCAGCAAAGGAGGGGATACTAAAACAAAAATAACATTTAATAACTATTTAAATAATAATAAAGCAAGAAAAAACCCTATATAGCAGCTCTCAAATTAATACTACTTTTAAAACTAAAAATGTGCCAGTTTTCAGTTCCATGACTCTAAAGCATCTTTTGTCTTTTCAATTGTGACATCAGGGTTCATTACTGAAACCATCCAAAGTTTCTTGGCATCTGTGCATTTTATCTTCTTTACTATTAAACTGGTTTCTTTGCTTATCTTTAAAAGTAATTACACTATAACATCCATGGCTGATTTGTTTCATTTTAGAACTGTTGCACTTTCATTAGTGTGATAGAGATTGAGGATTCAAATTAATGAAAGGATCAGAGGAAAAGGTAACAGCACACAAAACAGAAAATATATCTGAAGTCACAAGCCTATTTGCTTTTGTATGCTTGGCATTCAGAGATCATGTTTAAATGTACTAAGCGAGGTCCTCCCTCTGCCCTTTTTTGAGTAGTTTCAATTGCCTTTCCTTCTTCCAACAGCTGTGACAACTGTTAAAACAGTAAAATTAAGTCTGCGCTAGAAGCCTTTAGCCAACGATACATTTTAATCAGAGGTTAGATGAGATTTTGTGTAATGATGAGTTTCATTTATAGTATTTAAAGTCACATACATCTGCACATTTACCGTATCTCTTCCATTCTCTTATTAACTATTCTTTGAAATTATTTGCATTTACTCTCTCCATTTTCTGAAAAGGGCAGCAGATGGCTTTAAGTTTTGCATTCTTTAATGTGGACTACCTAGAATTCAAACCATACTGTATTTTTATCATTCCACATTCTGTAAGTACTCTAAGCCTCCCCCCCCCCATGCATACACATTAAAGCACAAACTGTAGAAATATTTGGCTTCTAGAGAGACCACTGTGTTCCTGGGCACTAGATAGCTCTGCCTGCCCACTGAACCACAGATCCATCCAGAAGACTTTTAAATTGGGGGGAGGCAGGGAGAAATGGAAGTGGAGAGCTAATTATGGCAAGGTGGGAGGAATAATAAGACCTTTCCACCAGAGCTAAAAAGGCATATGCTCTGATTTCATTTAAAGGCATCTACTTTAAGAAGCTTATCAAAATTAATCATTCAAATTAGCTCTAAGAACAAAAAATCAAGAAAAGTCTTTTTAAAAAGAGCATCTTCCTAACTTTAGAATCTCTCTCTTCCTCTCTCACCTTCTGCACAGAAAAAAGCTAGCCATTGCAAGTTGGAACAGTGACAACTGCACTTAGCCTCAAATTAAGACATTTTAAATCACACTGTACATCAACAGACTGATCTACAAACTACATCTCAATTACCATTCTAATATAATTTCTTTACATTCTTCTGCAGGTGAATAAGGAATCCTTTCTCCTTCCATTTATCCAAGCATTATAGCACCCATTGATTGGCATACTTTTTGTGTATCTATATCATATGCCAATGTTCAAGACACTTTTTTTTTCAACCCCCCCCCTCTCAAATTTAATTGTGACTCACCAATTTAACATTCAGACACTAATGGCAACTAGTGACCATATATCTACAATACAGTTACGGTACTTCTGAGTATTGTCATAGTATGCATTCAGTCTAAGGCTGAGCCCCTTGCCAGCTTCTGCCGTGTCGGGTTTTTTAAGGCCAAATTTAAGTTCACAGGCTCTCAAAGTTGTGAAGTGATACTGGTTTAGGAACCTTCTTCCCCTTCGACTTATTAGTTCAGAGCTCTGAGAATATGCATGCAGTCAATAATATTAAATGTGCTATATACCTCAAATGCTTATTTTTATTTACACAAAATATTTTACTAGATAGGATGCATTAAAAAAGAATAATAGCTGTTTTTAAATTGCAATCAAAAGCAAACAAAGCTCACGTTGGCTGAGCAAGTGGCACACACACATGCACATATGCATAGACACACAGAGCACCCCTACCTTTGCTATTTAATGGACCTATTTGTCAGTAAATGACGGGAGCCTTATATTAAACCTTAATTACAGAGCACTATCCTTAAAGTGGGATTAAACTCTTGAGCTGGTCCCCCACTCCCAACCGGGCTTGGCAAGAAATCTCAGAAAGAGGAAAGATCAAAAGATTATCTAAATCTTGTTTTAGACGGTAGCTTTCTTCCACTCCTTTCAGGAGAAGCGGGCAGGAGAAGGGAAGGAAATGTATCTTTCTGAGAGATCTGCTGAAACAATTCATTCTGTCTTCGGGCCAAGCCAAGTGCCTATTCTTAGGACCTGAATAAGAAATGACTGTCACTCGCACAGCTGTTTTACTGACAGCCACGCCGCTCCCCACTCAAAAGGTAACATTGTCGAGAGAGAAAAAAAACAATTCCTCCACTTACTGAATTAGCAGATAAAGCACAGCACAAAAGAGACAAGACGAACACATACAGCTCTAGTCATGCACGCAAGACGCCAGGAGGCATTACCTGAAAGCGGCTTTTCACGTTGGATATATATTTTTTATTATTACTTCCCTCCCCACCATTAGGAAGAAGGAAAAAGTGCGGGGGGGGGGGAGGAGGATAAGAAAGGAAAGCAGAAGGGGGAGGTATAAGAAGAATGGTAGGTACCTACTCTTCTTCGTAGTGCAAGGAAAGAGATTCAGGAAGGCAAAGTTCTACCGAATCCATGTGCGCTCGGCAACCATTATTTGTGCACCCCAGCTATAAATCAAAGTTTCCTTGACACAGGCACAGTGCAATTAACACAAATGTTCTCCTGGTGACAAGCCTATGGGCACAGCCAGTTGGGACCAAAAGCTCACACGCTCCTAATCAAGGACTTAAAGCCCCGATTGGAGCTTATAAATATGAAGTAGGGCTTTACATATGCATTCCCTCTGGCCCTGACAGAAACGCGATTGGTAGGGCGTCGGCCAATCAGCGCCGGCAAGAGCAGAGGCTGCACAGAATGAGCGCCGCTCGGCAGGTACAGACGGGCGGAGGGGACTGGAAGCGGACGGAGCAGGCGAAGCGGGAGGGGGGAGGGAGGGAGGTGGAGAGAGAGAGAGAGAGAGAGAGAACTGAGAACGCGCCGCAGACCTAAAAGACGCAGCGCCTTAAAAAGTGGTTTGCAAACCAACCCACGACGCGCTTTTAACTCTAACGGGGGCTAGCTTTAACTCTTTAATCGACCAGGGCTTCCTGTTTCTTAAACTACGGTTGGGCAGGAAGGTGTGCAGCCTCAGGTTTTTTGAGAAGATATCGCCATAAGGTATACTTTTGTACTGCTCTTCTCTCCCTCCCCACCCCCCTTCCTGTATCTCCTGTATGTGTGCATGTATGTGTG